>NC_058134.1:42388043-42411193 GCF_016433145.1 Gracilinanus agilis
TGTGTATAAGAGACAGGAGAGAGAGAGAGAGAGAGAGAGAGAGAGAGAGAGAGAGAGAGAGAGATGAGAAGAATTAATTTTCCATAGGCAAGAAATTATCTTTATATAAGCATTCCAGGCACCATGATGAAGCATCCCCTTCTCATATTTGGCATCCAAGCAATATCGTTTAATCCCTTGACCTCCCTATTCAGTATTTAACATTAGAACCATAAAAAGGGAGGATTTTGGACAGATTCCTCAGCTGGTACAAGCTCCTTCCTGGCTCCTTGAATGAGATAAATGATCTTAATATGCTTACATGCCATAAGAAGCAGCCTTGAATTTTTCTAACAAGCACAGGCCATCATTGATTGTTGTTCTATTTATAGACAGTTGCTGACTTCAGAACCTGGGATAGCTGTAGGCTACCACTACAAACAAATGCAAATAATGTCCAGCAAGAAGTCAGGAGCCCATGAAATTGCCATCCCAGTCCCCAGAAGTATTCAACAGTAATTGGTACACTCAACAATGATTTCTTTTTAGTTGAGGAAACAGATTGTCCCCTTTGTTTGAAATTCTGCTTTTTCAGGTAGCCCTATAGACCTCTTTTTATGCTATTAGAAATTAGTCAGATCAGGAAATTAGAAGGGAAAGGAGTAATAGAAAGTAATTATGCTAGAGGTGACTTTTCCCTATATAGACTTTGGGGGCCCCACTGCAGTCTCCCAGCAAAAAATAAGAGTATTCCCTTCTTTCTCAATCATCAGGATTTCCTTTGTAGGCTGAGATACTGGCTCATTTGTTTAATCTCAAAAGTGAAAGGTCTGCTCTGGGGGGAGCTAGGTAGCTCAGTGGCAGTCCTGGAGTTAGTAGGTCTTGGGTTCAAATATGACCTCAGATATTTCCTAACTGAATTGCCCTAGGCAAATCACTTAACCCTAATTGCCTAGCCTTTACCACTCTTCTGCCTTAGAACTGATACTCAGTATTGATTCTAAGACAGAAAGCCTTTTTTTTTTTTAAGAGATGAAAAAAGAAGACACTTCCTAGCTATGTGACCCTGGGCAAATCACTTAACCCCCACTGCCTAGCTTTTGCCACTCTAATGCTTTAGAACCAATGCACAGTATTGATTCTAAGATGGAACATAAAGAGTTTTAAAAAGAAAAAAAGAAAGGCGTGCTCCACAGTTTGCATATACCCAAGACAATTTGGTAATTGCCTAGCAAAGGTATATGTGTCCTGTGGTCAGGACTTAGCAGCAGGAGGCCAAGACTTTGACTTTCATGGAATGTTCTCCAGAGCTGGAAAGGTCCAAGAAGACAAAGATCTTAAACCAAATGAACATGAGAATTTTGCGATGGGATGTCCCCAATGCATTTAAATAATGGTGCAGTGACTGATGAAGGTTTTTCTTTTTTCTTCGTTTTTTCCCTTTGTCTTTTTTGTTTTTAAATTGGACATGCAATTTCATTGGCAAGGGGCCTCCTTCCTCTAGATCAGGGGTTGGCAACCTATGGCTCTCAAGCCATATCTGGCTCTTGAGGGCCACATATGGCTCTTTCTGCAGGAGCCATAAAGTCCATTTTTTTTCAGGTGCTGTTACAGGAGTGCGCACTGTGAGCACTGTACGGCTCTCACGAAATTACATTTTAAAAAATGTGGCGTTTATGGCTCTCACGGCCAAAAAGGTTGCCAACTCCTGCTCTAGATCCTTGTCTGTTCTATATTTTATATTCTTATAGAATTGTCTGAGATACTGAAAAGTAAAATAATCAGGTCAAAGTCACAAAGCCAAGATGGCTTAAACCTGGGGTCTATCTTTCCTTGAGAGGATTGCTACACATTATATGTGTTATCTTGCTGCCTCTCATGACCACAAGTATGAGAGAACCAAAATTTTTTTTTTATAAAAACCCTACCTTCTTCTTAGAATCAATACTATGTATTGTTTCCAAGGCAGAAGAGCAGTAAGGGCTAGGCAGTGGGGGTTAAGAGACTTGTCCGGGGTCACACAACTAGCAAGTATCTGAGGCAACCTATGACCTCCCATCTCTAGGGCTGGCTCTCAATCCACTGAGCCACCCAGCTACCCCGAAAACCAACACTTTTGACCTATTTCTTGTATATGTAAAGGGAAGGCTTGGGTTTACATCTCAGTTCCATCATTTTATTAGCCTCTCTGATCAATCTTATCTCTCTGGTCTCAGTTTTCTCATCATAAATGATGAAATTAGATGAAATTATTTGTTACTTGCATCCTCTGACTCTGTGGGTAACAGGAGTATAGGGAAAGATATGTGGGTGGGGGAGAGGGTGGAGACAGATGCTTGTCTCATTGAACTTCTATTGCTTAAACCCCTCTAAAAGTTTCCACTGGTGAGGAGGTAATTGGATAATAGTCTGTTCCATCCTTGTCTTTGTCCTTTTTTTTGCTTTACCAAAACCCCTCACTTTTCCCAGTTCACAATGGCAGTGGGAACATGGTTGTCATGACAATCTCTGTTCCATGATCAGGTGATTGAGTAACTAAATCTGCCTATCCAAGAAATATGAGATTGTGGGAAGGGAAAACCTATGCTTTAAGTGGAGAGATAAGGAGTATCTCAACAGGTTTATTCTTTTTAGGCAAGGGAAATCAGGATGCTGACTTGGAAGTGTGCATCTTAACCTCCTAGAGTGCTGTGGATAATAACAAAGGCACTTCCTTTGTAGAGTTTAGTCAATAGACCTGCCAGTCCTTTGGGACTTCCCAAGCAGAAGGCAAACAAGCTTTCTGCCTTCATTCACAGAGGTATTTGATCAGCAGAGAGGGGCTGTTTGTTGGTTTGTCTCACATACCTAATGTGTTCAAGAGTCCTTAAGTAAATCACAGGAGGAAATGCCTACTTTGGCAAATGCAATGTACTACATGGAGAGTGGTGACAACTTGATACAGATATTTGGAAGCATTCAATGAGAGGCTGTATGGCCACATAATGGAATGAGAAGTGAACCAGGGAGCAGCGTTCTTCAGCAACCAGGAGGGAGAAAGGGCCAGGTCACTCTTCCTCCCTGGTCTTAATCAATAAACATTTATTAAATGCTGACTATGTGCCAAGCATTGGGGTACGAAGAGAAACCCACAAGAAACCCACAGTCTAATGAAGAAGACAATAGGTAATCAACTATGTACAAACAAGCTGTCTACAGGATAAATTCTGTAATTATAAAAATGAATAGACTGAGCTATCTGGCTTCTAAGAACTCTTCTATTTCAGGATCAGAGTTCTTTCACTTTCCATTTTTCCTTCCAGTTTTCCATTACTTTAGTAGTAACGGTCATTTCACTCCCAGATGTCCAAACAAGAATCATAAATTCAGATTTGGAAGAGGACTCAGGAGATTATTTTATCCATTATCCTTGCCTTCAGGAATGTAAGATACATTTTATAGATGAGGAAACAGGCCTAAAAGGGACATATATCACACAGTTCTTTTTTTTTCTAGAACTGAAACCCAGGTTTTGTTCCTGAAATCCAAAAGGCATGTGATATTGATGGCCTCCATATGCACTTGAAGCTGGGAAAGGAATTTTGTGCTAATGATAACATCTTGGCAACAAGTGTGAAACTGATTACAGATGTTTTTGATGGGATTGTGGGAAGATGTTCAGGCCAAGTCATAGTTTGATTCTTAAGCTCATAGAATAATGCCTCTGTCACAATAAAAATTAATTGGTTCAGTTCAACACGTGTTTATTAAGCTTGTAAGAGGCAGTGGGATGCTTTGGAGCTAGGAAGATCTGGATTCTGGTCCTTTCTTTCACATATAGTGATGTGGCAAACTACTTAAAATTTCATTGTTCCCATACAATTCTTTTAGACCAGTGGTGTCAAATTTAAATAGAAGCAGATCCCTGCTTCCCATGTGTTGACCTAGAAAACCACCTGTTAAATTATCTGGGATATAATTTAATTTATTGATCTCGGCTGTGGCTGTGGGAATCTAAGTTTGATACTTCTGTAATGAAAATTATAAGATGCAGAATAGTTGCTATTCAGCATGATTAGGTGAAACCAAGCAAAGGAAGTTTCTTTACCAGAAATTCTCTATACCTTTAAAGTGATAGGTCTGGATTTCACACCACCACCATCACCAAAATGGACCACATCTCTCCTTCTGAAGAAAATGGCCATCATCCCCTTTCTCCTTTAGTTTAAAGCAGCCTAGATTTAGATCTGGATGATACCTTAAGAGTCATCTCCTCCAAACTGCTAATTTTATATAGTTAGAAACTCAGACTCAGAAAGGGGAAATGACTCATCTGAGGATACAACTAAGGAATGATGGAACCAAAACTTTAACCTAAGTCATAGAAGCTTACATTCTAATGGAGAAAGACAACAAGCAAATAGGAGTTGAAAAGGAGATGAAGGACAGGAGCAATAGGTACCCACACAAGGGCATGATGGTGAAGTTTATAGTGTCAGAAGCTAAGCCAGGAAGGGAATTAAGCATGGCCCTAAAATGGAGACCCTGAAATGAACTCAGTACTGAGATCAGGGTGCCAACATTGGCATAAGGGAAGTTCCAGGGTGAGAAGGGTCCAGACACCAAGGGGAAAAGGCTGAGAAAGAAATTCTCAGCTTCATTGCCTTCTCACTAAGTCATTAAATTGATGTGCTCTTTACAAATCAACTTGAAATAGTAAAACAGGAGGATCAGCCATTTTTAAGCTTTCCTTAGCATTTGACTCTCTCTCATTCAAACATATAGGGCCATCAGATCAAAGAGTATCCCATCCAAAGAGCTATAGTATGTAAAATTTTCTGGAAGAGTCAGGGAGTAAATATTATTTTGGTTTGCTAGAAAATTTGGTTCTGGGAGGTTTGCTCCTCTTAGTATCTGGCATGATCATTTCTATCCCACTTGGAGGGAAAGTGCTTTCCACTGTGTTGATAATTAGCAAGAGCAGTTTATCTGTTTTCATATTCCCGAAGTTGGTCAGTATTTGCATTCTCACCTCCCACTTCATTCAGCCATTTGAGTGGCACTGTGTATTCTGAACTTAAAGACTCAAGATAGATATTAGTTAATATTTATGGAATTACACTAATACTATGCACCCTCTAGAGAGAATAGTCATAAATGGTACTTGACCTTTTATCAGTCTTCATCCTCTTTTAAAATTCTGCAGAGGGGGGCAGCTGGGTAGCTCAGTGGAGTGAGAGTCAGGCCTAGAGACAGGAGGTCCTAGGTTCAAACCCGGCCTCAGCCACTTCCCAGCTGTGTGACCCTGGGCAAGTCACTTGACCCCCATTGCCCACCCTTACCACTCTTCCACCTATGAGACAATACACCGAAGTACAAGGGTTTAAAAAAAATTCTGCAGAAATTGATTCTTTTGACCATCCACCCCTTCCTTTTTGAGAATGTCCATTGGCTTCCATGACTGCTCTCTATTGGTTCTTCAGCCAGTATGAGTTCTAATTTTCATTCTTCCCCATTGGTTCATCGTCCTCCTCTTGAGCCCTAAGTGTGAGTGTATTCAAGGCTCTTTCCTTGCAATGCAAGTTATCCTTTTTTCTCTCTATGTATACTCTCTTTCCTGTTAATCCATTCCTGTGGCTTCACTTATTACTTCTATGCAGATAATTCCCAAATTTGTATAAAATAAAATGCACTGACCTCTGAGATCTACTCCTGTGTTTCTTATCGTTTGCCTCAAAGTCAAACTAAGCATGTGAAACACTGAAACTAACACCTCCAAAAAAATCCTCCCAATTTCTTGCATTCATAGTACCCCTCTCCTCTCCTAGTAACCCAAGCTAAAAAGTTCAAATATCTTTGACTCTCCCCTCTAATACATTCGCCATATCAATCAGATGTCAGGGCCTACCTCAGTAAGATCTCATATCTGTTCCCTCCTTTCCATTTACATTACCACTACCTAATTCAGGAAGAAACTCATTCTCCCTTAAACAATCCAAATAGTCTCCTAATTGGTCTCCCCAACTCCAGTCTCTTAATTTTGTGTCTTTTACACAACCACCTAAAGAATCTTCCTTAAGTATAGGTCTGACTAGAGTCCCCACCTTTCTCAAAAATCTTCAGTGGCTCTCCAGTTGCCTATAAGGAAAGAAATAAAAAGGCATAGCTCCTCAGCCTGGCATTAAAATCTCTCCATTTTCTGGCTCCACCCTAACCTTCCAGCCTTATTTCATGGCACTCTCCTTTGAACACTGTACATTCAAGTAAAAATAGTTTACCAGCTGTTATTTGATCCTATCCTTCCTTCTCCCATCACATACATTCACAGAATCAATCCTCCAATCCTGGAATGCATTTCTTCTATCTCTTTGCCTGTCTGAAATGCTCTTCATCTTACAAATCCCAGCTTGGACACCACCTTTTTCTTGAAACCTAGTCCCAGCTGAAAGCACTCTATCCTTTCCTAAATTTCTTATTGTCCATTGTCTGGACTTCCTGTTTGCCACTGTCCATTTGTCTCACAGTTATTTGTGCTTGTCTCCTTCCCACTTTTCCCACTCCTATTTCAGAATATAGGTTTCTCGAAGGCATGACCCTCACCTTTGTTTCCCTAGTGCTTAGTACATCTTATGTATTTGTTTTTGTTCAGTCATTTCAATCTTTGTGTCTGACTCTTGATCCGATTTGAGGTTTTCTTGGCAAAGATAGTTGACTAGTTTGGCATTTCCTTCTCCACTTCATCTTATAGCTGAGGAAATGGAGGCAAACAGAATTAAGGGATTTGCCCAGGGTCGTACAGCTAAGAAGTATCTTAGGCTAGATTTGAATTCAGAGAGATGAGTCTGCCTGACTCCAGACACTCTAGCCACTGTGCCACCTAGCAGTCCCCTCTTATTGAAAGTAGCCCCTTAATAAATGTTGATCTCATTCATTTGAAGAGAATGGGTATAGTAGAGAAAACACTATTTTTAGAGACAAAATCTCTGGGTTTAATTCCTGAATATTGTTTCCAGGTTATATTGGGTAAGATACTTAAGCTCTTTGATTTTAAGTTTTATAATATGTTAAATGGGTAAAATAATATTTGTACTACCTACCTCATAGGGCTGTTGTCAAGCAACTGCTTTGTAAACAGTAAAACTAAACAAGTAGTATTAAAAACTACTTCACAATTCACTATGAAGGAATCTAATAGTAAATAAAATACATAAAGCAATGTATTATTATTGTTATTGTTATTATTTTATTCCCATTGGATCATCTATCATTAAATAAAAGTAGGCAAGGAACAAGGACTTCCTATGAGCTAGGCACTGTTAAGTTCTGGTGATATAAATACAAACAAAAGGAAAGACAGTCCCTGCACTCAGTGAAATTATAGTCTAATAGAAGAAGAGAACACAGAAAAGGGAGATGAAAAAGAAAGGGAGAGGGGTCAGACTGCATGGAGGCATGGGGATAACCTCAGGAGAGTGAGAAGAGTAAGAAAGGAGCTGATTATTCAGTTTTTATGAAACTTACCATTTGTCCTCTACCTAATTTCTGCCTAATTTATCCTGTGCCCTTTTCCTCTTGGAATATATGATCACAGATAGGATCACAGATCTATAGCTATAAAGATCTTTAGTGGCATTCTTTAGTGACTTCTGGTGAATTTAGCCATTGTCCCAAATTACATATACACACACATAGAATTAGGAACATTTTGTTTGGAGGTTTGGAAAGTACCAAAAAAGAAATCCCGTTTCTTCTGTTTCTGATCTTAGGAATTTAAACAAGTTGTCAGGAAATCCTTCCAAAGCTCTGAAGCCAGATTCTCACTTTCACCTATTGGTAGGAAGTTCCCAAGAGAGATTCACAGTTTAAGAATTTGATTGATGATGCTGTTCAGAATGAACTGTTTGTGGTGCACCCATCCCCAGGATCCCCTTCTGGAGTGATGATTTTGAGGGTGTGTTTAAATGGTCCGTTACAACTATGGTAGACATTAGAGAAACTGTTTCTAAACAGCTGGATTGGATTATGTTCCTTAAAGGGAAAAGAATGAGTCCATTCTCATGATAAATCTTCTTCTCTCTATCTCCCAGAAAGAATCATGAATAAACTGGAGGACAAGCAGGACCAGATGATACCATGAAGAGAAGTTTACAGGTCCTCTATTGCCAACTGTTTAGTAAGTAGAAGCTCTATTTCCTCTTGCCTATAATCTGGCAGTGTTACCATTGTCTGCTGAGCTCCAGCTGTGTATACATCTTCTGGACAATATCTGAAGGAAAGCATAGGATTGGTCAGAGAGATGGATGGAGTGAATTATTCCTCTGTTAATTAATCTGTGCATTCAATAGTTTCTTTATTTTCTACTATCTTAATATGTATCATGGAAACCACTGTTCAGTGTTAACTAATTGTCATGTGAGTCATGAGTCATTTGGGTTGCTTCAGAGAATTAGATATTGGAAGGGCAGATGTTTCTTTATTACTGAGTAGAATAAAAGGTCTTCCATTCCAGCAGAATTACATGCACTCCTTGGTTGGGTAGGTGTCAAGGTTGGGAATATGCCACTAAATTACTGTTACCTTATCAGAGCTTGAGCTCCCAGTTGAATGGAGAAGTGGAGCATTTCACAGACTGATGGCTAAGATGTTTCCTTAGTAGTCTAGTCTTTCTACTCACATCTTTCTCTGTGGTATTTTCCTGACCTTATTCTGTGCAGAAGCCCAATGGCTTTGGATTCTTGGCTTTCTCACCAAGATTATAGTCGCTTGGCTAGTCTATAGTCACCCTTGAACCCATAACCTTTGTGGATCTAGGGACTGCTATTTTATTGGATCTATGGAGTTGGACATAACACTTGGACTGCTGTCCTACTCCCTAGTGTGATCATTCATCTTTGACCCTGTTTATCACCCTGACAGATAGAAACAAAAGTAATAGCAATGGATTTGTTATTCATGGATTCTTTCTTTTTTTTAGCCTATTTGTTGGGATTGACAAACTGACACCATTTCAGCTTCAGCTTTACCCACCTTTAAATGTGTGTAAATGGAATTAGCTCACCCCATTCATAATTAAAACTCTAGCCACCAGAGACGATGTCATCCCACCTCCCTGAGTGGGGAGGGGAGATTAGTTACCTACAGGTGACAATAAGTAACAAATCAAGAACAAGGGACATCTGAAAACAGTGTTGAGGCTGCCATTTGTCCGCTTGAAACTATTTAGAGGTGGGTGCAAGAAGTGACAAAAGCTGCTGGTAACTTCCTGTGAGATAGTTGGCTCTTGGAACTGGGTGTAGAAGGATCTCTGGTGAGACCTCAGGCAGCTTCCCTCTGAATTGTCAGGTGGGTAAGTTAGGCTGACTCCCTTTCACTCCTCTTGGCGTTCTAAAATCTCTACCCTCAAGGAGGCTTCTTTGCCTCTCTAATTGTCAAGGCCTTGTGCCTAGTAGCCTTGTTTAATTAACCTCTAAATCAGGGGTCGGCAACGTATGGCTCTCAAGCCATATCTGGCTCTTTTGAGGGCCAGATATGGCTCTTTCTGCAGGAGCCATAAAGTCCATTTTTTTTTCAGGCGCTGTTACAGGAGCGGCACTGTGAGCACTGGACGGCTCTCAGGAAATTACATTTTTAAAAAACGTGGTGTTTATGGCTCTCACGGCCAAAAAGGTTGCCGACCCCTGCTCTAAATCCTCATCCAGTGGTCCGGCCAGAGTTTCTCTCTCTATCTCCCTACCTTCAACCTTCCTAATTATAATTAAACTACCACAAAAGAGACATCCTGACTTGGGTCTATTTTTAATTATGGAATCAATCTGAATCTGATTGATTCCTGGTGACCACACCATATATATATATATATATGTATATATATATTTTTTTTATATATATATATAAATCCCTTCTTACAAGTGCCACTAGAGAGTATATAGCTTGAGGGAAACATATCTTTACCCGTCTTGTGTCATTCTTGCTGAAGTCAATGGAAGCTCTGTCAACATTCCAGGGCTGGTTTTCTGAGTCCTGTTAACAAGTATTAAATTTGCTTTACATTTTTTAGAGAAAATAAAGTTAAAAGAGATCAAAATGCAACCCACAAATTGGCTCTTTGAGCTGAGTAATTCAGGTTAGATTACAGCCTTCATATGAAGCATGGCATCTCTGAATGGCATTCTGACTGAATTTTTAATTAACTCATTTATGCCACTGAATTTTAATCCCTTTAACACAGATCATTGTAGTCCATTTGTATTGCAGTGGAAGGGAGCCAGTTATGTCTAAGTCTTTTCTACTCCATCTCTGTATACCATTCTGAACTGTAGTGACATTTTGTCATGGAATCTAGATTTCATTGGTGAGAGAACTCCTCTACCAATACAGATCAATGTGTTAATCACCTAGCAAGTATTACATACCTACTTTGGAACAAGGATTGTTATGAGTTCTGAGGATATAATGACAAAAAAAAAAAAAAAAAAAAAAAAGAAAGAAAGAAATAGCCCCTGGCTGCAAAGAATTTACAGCCTCCTATGGAGAGACAACAGATACAAATATAGAGACATTCATAATAGAAGATAATTTTGGAAAGAAGACACTCAGCGAGGGGCTCAGGAAAGGCTTCATGTAAAAGGTGGGGCTTGAAATGAACTTTGAAGGCAACTGGGGATCAGCAACTATTCATAATTTAGAGGCTTAGATTGGGAGGGGCACTGAGCAATTAAATGACTTCCTGTGTCCCCCAGCCAGTATGTGTCAGAGGTGAGACTTGAACTCAGGACTAATTTTGAGACTTGTTCTATCTCAAATATTCCATGCTGTCTCTCCTGTAGTGAATTTCTAATACTTGTATGATGGAGGAAAGGCTTTAGCCCAGTGGTTCCCAAACTTTTTTGGCCTACCGCCCCCTTTCCAGAAAAACTATTACTTAGAGCACCCTGGAAATTATGTAACTATTTATTGAACTCAGAATAGATTATTCTGTAATACAAAAAAAGTGTGACCATCACCGCTCTCCTGGATTGCTGTAGCACCCACCAGGGGGACAGTAGCACCCACTTTGGGAATCACTGCTTTAGCCTATGGAAAAATCTCCATTAGCCCTAATGTAGTCTCCTTCATTGTCTAAGTACCTAAAAGTGTGTGACTATTCACGAGGTCACACATCCTACTTTATCTTAATGACTCCTATTTATAGAATTTTAAGGTTCACAAGGTACTTTCCTCACCACAACCATGTGAATGAAGTACAAGTATTATCTCCCCATTTTGTAGATGAGAACTGCAGCTTAGAGAGATGAAGTTATTTGTCCACTGGAAAGGGTGGAGCCTGAAATTCTGTGAAATGGAGACTAGACAATATAGTGTAAAGGTAGGTGTCAGACTTGTGGCCACCAGAGTCTGCCTGCAAAGGAATTATATGTGATATTATTGTTCTGTTACATATTATGTAATATATTTTTGAAAATAAAAATAAATGTCAACTCAAAAATGTAATTAGGAAATGCTTAATAAAATAAAGATATCATAGAGCATAGAACATAATTTGTGATTTTCTAGGTCAGTATGCATTGGCAAAGGTCCTTTTCAATTTAAGTTGGACACTGTTGGTGTAGAAAAAAGCATTACTTGAGTAGCCACTTGGAGAACTCACTTCTAATGCCATTTCATAGTATGGGATGCCAGTCAGCGCCTTAGCCCAGTCCATGAAGTATGCTGGTCTGGATGGTCCATAACATCATTGTTCTCACTGGAAGAAATCTCAGGGATCATTTAGACCAAATCCCTCATTTTTCAAAAATTGAATTTGTTTTTAATCAACAAAAATGGATTTTCTCTCCCTCCTTCTGCTTTAGAAAAAAAAAAATCTTGGTATCAAATATACATAGTCAAGCAAAGCAAATGACCACATAGACTGTGTCCCAAAAAGTCTCTGTCTCCTTCTGCATCTCGAGGCTATCCCCTCTGTCAGGGAATGCAACCCCATCATTTTATAGACCAAGAAACTAAAGCTTAGGGAGATAAGTGCCAGGTCCAAGGTCACATAAATACTTAGAATCCAAAGTAAGGTTTGAATCCCAACTCTCCTCATTCAGAGCCTCTGGTCTTTCCTAAGCAACAAATGGAGCACCACACTGCTTTAGGCTCCTACTGGCTCTAGGACAGTGATGATGAACCTTTAAGAGATGGAGTGCTGGGCCCCACCTCCACACACCCCCCCAGACTGAGTGCTGTGTTCCTCCCCTCAACTGAGTGCCAGTGTGCCCTGCTCCCCTTCCCATTACCCCACATATAGAGGAGGGAGAAAGTGCTCCCATTGGGCTGCTGGGTGGAGGGATGGGTGAAGTGAGGGATATACTTAGCAAGTATAGAAAGGGGAAGGGGTGACCCAAGTGCTCCACTCCTCTACAGATCTGCTGCCTGTGAGCCACCCACCTTCCCCTTGTGCCCTCCTACTGGGTTGCTAAGGCAGAGGGGTGGGTGATGTGAGAAAATGTCATTAGACATGGTGGAGAGGGGAAGGGAGCAGCTGCGCCCAAGTCCCTCTGCCTTTCTAGTAACAAACTCAGGGGTGGGGAGAGGGCAGCCTAGTGCCCACAGAGAGTGCTCTGCATGCCATCTTTGGCATCTGTGCCATAGGTTTGCCATCATTTCTCTAGGATTTAGGCACTAGTTTAGAGTGACTTCTTATACCACTCCAAGAATCATCATGCCAAGCAATGTAGAATCTGTTTGCTGTTTCATCTTTTTATTTTGCCATTGTATGCTGTCCTCTATCACAAAACCCCTCATTTGTAAACTTGGCTAATCAAAACAGAGGATATGTGAAAGATGAAGGGAGGTCTCCATGGAGACTGTCACAGAAGTTGCTGGATTGAACTGAATTTGAGCTCTTTCATTCCCATGCAAAGTTTGCTCTGGTAATTCAGAATGATCCAGTAGAGACCTTGTCCTTCTATTGAGTAGACAGGAGAATTCATTGAACCAGCTGTGATTAGGCATTAGCCTGATTCTCAACTTATTAAACTGTCAAGTCCATGTTTTGATATCCATCTTCATCTTTCTATTGGTTGTCTCTACCACCACCCTATCCGTGCCTCATCCTGTGTCCCCTGTAGTCTTGCAATAATCCCTGCTGTATATATATTAGTTATTACTATTAATATTAACCAATCTCCTTCTAGCCTCTCCCAGTAATCTATCATCTGGGATGCTGTCAAAATAATCTTCTGAAATCACAGCTGCGATTATCATCCCCAGCTAAAAAATGGGCATTTTTGAACATTTTTGCTTAATGAATAAAGTCTAAATTCCTTTTTCTTTTTTTTCAAGGCTCTTTGTGATATATTGCTCATCTTAGTGCCCTTATTTTCTAGCCTGATTACTCATTTTGTGATATAAGTGTTAGGGAAAATGAAATTTCTTAGGAAAATTCAAGAACCCTTAGAGTTGGAAGGGACCTTTGATACCATCTGATTCATGTGCCAGTCAAAGCATGAATTCCCTCTAACCTTATCACTGACAAGTGGTCATTCAGTCTCTGTAGGAAGAACTAGATAATGAAAAAAGGGTGGATGAGGGGTGTTGAATTATCACCTCACTTGTGGCAAGGAAGGAAGGATCTTATGGAGAAGACATGTTATATGTACACATTTTCTGAACCGTAATCTTGTCCCAGTACTATTTCTGAAACCCGAGTCATCTCTATCAGTCACCAGTGATAATGTCAGGAGAAAGAGCTATTTATTTTCATGCAAAACTCCTCTCCTGGTAACAGTGTTTCTTCCCCATCCTGACTGCCACATCAGTCATAGCCTCCAGCATGTCGTAAAGCCCAAATGCATTCCTTGCAAAATCTGCCACGAAATGCATCAAGAATGAATGTTTGCCATCTGAATATTTGTAGTCTTTTCATTGGGGAAAAATCCAATAAAAACAATCTTGAGAAAAGGAGAATTCCTTGTGTCAGCATCAAACCAAAATGATCTTATTTAAATATATTTGTTATTAAAGGAGGCTCCTTAAGATGTGCCTTTATCTTTCAAAATAAATTATTAAACATGAGCCAAAAAATCCAGTCCACCTCAGAGAGAGGTGGAGGGTAGGGAGGGAGAAAATTTGAATTCTAAAATGGCAAAAACAAAAAGCAAAAAAACTAATTGTCAAAAATTGTTTCCACATGTAACTGAAAAAAATTTTAATGTAAAAAATTAATGGTTTAAAGCATTTTTCAGGTAATTTATATATAACTTTGATTTCTTCATACAAAAGCTATCTGTGCATATTTTTTACCATTTTTTTATTTTAAATTTATTTAGTTAATTAATTTAGAATATTTTTCCATGGTTAAGTGATTCATATTCTTTTTCTTCCCTCCTCCTTCCCCTCTCCCATAGCCAATGAGCAATTTAACTGGGTTTTACATGTATCATTGATCAAGACCTATTTCCATATTATTAATATTTGTAATAGAGTGATCATTTAGAGTCTATATCCCTGATCATATCCCCATCGAACTATGTGATCAAGGAAATGTTTTTCTTCTGTGTTTCTACCTCCAGAGTTCTTTCTTTGGATGTGGATAGCGTTCTTTCTTATAAGTCCCTCAGAATTGTCCTGGATCATTGCATTACTACTAGTAGAGAAGTCAGTTACGTTCAATTGTGCTATAATGTATCCGTCTCTGTGTATAATGTTCTCCTGGTTCTGCTCCTTTCATTCTGCATCAATTCCTGGAGGTCTTTCCAGTTCACATGGAATTCCTCCAGTTCATTATTCCTTTGAGCACAATAGTATTCCATCTCCAACAGATACCACAATTTGTTCAGCCACTCCCCAATTGAAGGACATACCCTCATTTTCCAGTTTTTTGCTACTACAAAGAGTGCAGCTATAAATATTTTTGTACAAGACTTTTTCCCTATTATCTCTTTGGAGTGCAAACCCAGAAGTGGTATGGCGGGATCAAAGGGCAGGCAGTCATTTATCCAACCAGAATTGTTGGATCAATTCACAACTCCACCAGCAGTGTAGTAGTGTCCCAATTTTGCCACATCCTCTCCAACATTTATTTCTTTCCTTTGCTGTCATATTAGCCAATCTGCTAGGTTAGAGGTGGTACCTCAGAGTTGTTTTGATTTGAATTTCTCTAATTATAAGAGATTTAGAACACTTTTTCATGTGCTTATTTATAGTTTTGATTTCTTTATCTGCAAACTGCCTATTCTTGTCCCTTGCCCATTTATCAATTGGGGAATGGCTTGATTTTTTGTACAATTGATTTAGTTCCTTATACATATGAGAAATTAGACCTTTGTCAGAGGTTTGTGTGATAAAGATTTTTTCCCAATTTGTTGCTTCCCTTGTAATTTTGGTTGCATTGGTTTTATTTGTACAAAACCTTTTTAATTTAATGTAATCAAAATTATTCATTTTACAAAAACCTCTTCTTGCTTGGTCTTAAATTCTTTCCTTTCCCAAAGATCTATGTTCACTTAATTTACTTATAGTTTCCTTCTTTATATTTAATTCATCACCCACTCTGAATTTATCTTGGTATAGCATGTGAGATGTTGATCTAGATCTAATCTCTCCCATACTGTTTTCCAATTTTCCCAGCAGTTTCTGTCAAACAATTAGTTCTTGTCCCAAAAGCTGGGATCTTGGGTTTATCATACACTATCTTGCAGAGGTCATTTATCCCAAGTCTATTCCATTGAGCCTCCCTTCTGTCTCTTAGCCAATACTATATTGTTTTGATGATCACTGCTTTATAGTACAGTTTAAGATCTGGTACTGCTAGGCCCCCATCCTTATTTATGACCATTTAGAAATAAGCAAGACATAGTTTTATGTAGACATTTATCTTTTTGTCAAATGGTGCCTTCTTTAATGAGGGCAGGGAGGGAGTTATCTGGGAATTTTAATGTAACAAATAAATGAATAAATATTTTTAAAAGTCTTAGGATCATAGATTTAGAGATGGAAGGAATTTTTTCCAAACTCTTACCTTCCTTCCTAAAATCAATACTATGTATTATTCTAAGGCAGAAGAGCAGTAAGGACTAGGCAATGGGGGTTATGACTTGCCCAGGGTCACACAACTAGGAAGTGTATGAGGCCAGATTTGAACCTAGAACTTCCCATCTCTGGGTCTGGCTCTCAATCTACTGAGCTGCCCATCTGTCCCTAGAAGGAACTTTAAAACAATTTCTTTATGAAAAAAATTATTTGTGTATACTGTAGCAAATTAATTCCCAAGAATCTCACTCCCAAGGTCCCTTTCTTGTACTACAGAAGATATCAACTAATTTTAAATATATATATATATATATATATATATACAAATAGCATCTTTTGTTTTTCTATTTATCAGTTCTTTCTCTAGAAGTGAACATTCACAAGTTATTCTTCAAATATTAATTTTGTAGCTATATATATAATATTCTCTTGGTTCTCCTCATTTTGCTCTTCTTTATTTCTTTTAGATCTTTTCAAGTGTTTTTAATTAACCTGCTCATCATTTCTCATAGCACAGTAGTATTCCATTGCAGTCATATACAACTTGTTCAACTATTTCCCAAATGATAGACATCCCTTCAATTTCCAGTTCTTTGCCACCACAAAGAAAGCTGCTACAAATATTTTGGAACATAAAGGTTCTTTTCCTTTATCTCTGATCTCCTTGAGAAACAGAACCAATAGTGGTATTTCTGGGTCTAAGGGTATAAACAGTTTTTTAATTCTCTGGGCAGGAAAGAACTTTTGAGGTCATCTAGTCCAGTCTTCTCATTTTATAGATGTAGAACCTGAGGTCCAGAGAGTCTAAATGACTTGTCCAAGATCACATAGGGAAGTAAATGTCAGAAATGGGGTTTGAATTTAAGTCCTCTGTCTCCAAATACAAAACTCAGAACCATTTAAAAGAAAAGTACCAGGAGCCACTTTTCTGAATGGGAAAGTGCTTCTGGGTTTCTTAACAATGTGGCATCTATGAGTTGCAAATGAGAAAAAAAACACGTCCACAATGTTTTATTGTTTGTTCCAAACACATATTTATGGATGGAACCAGTGATATTTGTATAAAGAGATATGCAAACATATTTTTCATGAGGTTCTAAGAACATTTTCTCCTCCTATAAGTTGTCATTTATACCCCACATTCTATGCTGAGATCCATGCACTGAATGTAAGGCAATGCTTGTCCTGTGATTTAGATTTCATGTTGGAATGAGAGCCCAGAATAAAATAAAATAAGAAGAAAGATGTCAAGAAAAATCTGCAGGCCCCAGGCTGTATGGGGTACACTTGGCAGACTTTTTCTCTTGAAAACAGATAGTGAGCAAATCCTCAAACCATAGGTTCTGCCATAATCGCTATTTCTTGCCATTTAAGGGGATCAAATGAGTCATCATGTACGGTGCTTTGCAAGCCTGCAAGTGCTGTACAAATGCTAGCCCTCATCTTCTCCATCATCATCATCATCATCATTGTTATTTTTTCCTCTGTGTTTGTCATCTAGCAAGTGTTTTAAGTGCTTAATCCATGCCAGGCACCAGTGATGCAAAGAAGCCTGGTCCCTGACCTCAGAGTGCCATATTCTAATGGGAAAGACAGCATTCCAATGGCCTTGCACACACAAGACAGATGCATTGTGAGTCAATTAATCTCAGTGGGAAGGCATTAAATTGGGAGTAGGGGTAGGAGGGAGACTTGGAAAGACCTCTTGCAATAGGCTCAGGAAACCAGTAGGCAGAGACATGATGGGAGAATGAACATTCCAGGCAGAAGGATAACCATTGCACACACATTGCTCAGTCAGATGGAGTTGCCTCCCTGCAAGGCTAATGGGACTAGAATGTCACCCATCAGTGACATATAACAAGCAGTGTAAGGCACTGTAGTATTTGTTCGTGGGGAGGGGAGTAATTAAAAGAGAAAAAAGATAATTAAGACAAAGGTTACTGTCTTCAAAGATGCATTATCATTGGGGATAGAAATTAAGGTAAAATCATTTAAAATGTCCATCAAAACCTGTCTGGCACTTTCATCTGCCTTTGCTTCTTCCACCTGAGCATCCCTAACTGATAAATGTTTCTTAAAGGTAAGGATTCTTTATCCTTCTTGTGTCATGGTTCCCTTTAGCAAGTTGATAAAGCCTCTGTGAGAGAACATTGAGAACAATGTTTCAAAATGCATAAGATAATAATAACAATATTTCTATATATCTGCTTTGTGGCAGACACTCTACTAAATGCTTTTACAATTCATCTCTTTTGATTCTCATAACAGTCTTGGGAGGTAGATGCTATTATTACCTCCTGTTTTATAGTTGAGGAAACCAAGGCAGACAGAGGTTAAGTGGCTTGCCCCGTGTCACACAGCTAGTAAGTCTATGAGTTGTCTTAATCCACCTAGTTGAAAATTACATTGAAATACAGTTATTAAAATGTTAAAAAAAAAAAGGCACCTAGGTGGTACAGTGGATAGAGCATAAGGCTTAGAGATGGGAGATTCTGGGTTCAAATCTATCCTTAGACATTTCCTAGCTGGATAACCCTGGGAAAGTCATTTAACCCTGTTTGCCTAATCCTTGCCCTTTTGTCTTAGAGTTGATAACAAGACAGAAAGTAAGGGTTTATATATATTTATATAAGCCTTTCTTGAGAAGACAATTGTTTTTCTTTTTATCCCCAGTGTTGGCACAGTTCGTGGTACACAGTGGTGCTTACCCATTGCTTGTTGATCGATTGAATTACTGGAAGCTCTTTATATACAATACTCATTTCATTATTACAATGAGGTTTTATATATATAATTGAAATTTTACTGGCATAGAGAATTCTTGTTGAGAAGACTCCCTTTTCAAAAGCAGATAGTCAGATGTTCTGTATCTGAGAGGTTAAGTGACTTGTCCAGAGTCACCAGCTAATGAGTATTAGAGGCAGGACTTGAAGCCAGGTCTCTCCTGGTTCCAAGGACAGTATTCTTACCATTATACACACGCTGCATCTTAAATCTAGAATCCAAGTCTGTTTAACATCAAGGTCATTTTTGTTGTTGGTTCCTTGGACTCATTTTCCAAGACTTCTGGAATCTCTGTGCCTAGACTCTCTGTTGACTGATCTTTCTCTCTCTGGGATCCTTTGAGATGTACCCCTATTGAGTGATCTCTTTCTGTCTGGGCCCTGTTTCTTTTGTCCTATTTCTCTGTCCCTGGCTTCTGTTCCCATTGACCATCTCTCTATATCTGCACAATGCCCTTGTTGACTTATCTTTCTGTGACATGGCTCTGATCCCCTTTGCCTGATCTCTCCGTGTTTGGGTTCTAGAACCCAATTTATTGACATTTGGTGTTTTTAATCCCTTATTATCCAGGCTCTCTAAGTGGATTTACTTAATATCCTGGATATTGGTTTGTTTTCCTCCTTGGATTCTAAATCTCCCCTCAATACTAGAATTCTTACACCCTAAGCCCTACTTTCCTACTTGGGCCTAAATTTTTATGTCCTTTCTTTTACTAATTGATTTCCTCACCATGACCCAGTGTTATCTAGACACTAAAATTCATTCACCCCTTCTGGTCTGTCTGGGCTCTTAATCCAAGGCTCATTCAGTAAGTCTAGTGCTGCTTAAGACTCAAGTGACCCAAATGTTTTACAAATTTGAAGAAAGGGGCTTTTTAAAGAATGCTGTTTTCTGTTTCAATCATTATTTGCAAAAATCTTCAATTTTCTTTTATTAAAAAATACTTTTATCACAATGCAGATATGTAAGTTGAGACTAAAAGCCCTAATTGTCAATCCACTTGTATTTAAGTATATCCCAGTTTGTTTGATCTTTTAATTCTCTATTCATAGCTAAACATAAATCTATTTGGAGCCATTACTTAAACAGAAAATATACAAACTGCTTCTTCTTCTCAAAAGAAATAATTTCCTATCACACATTCCTTCCTCCCTCTTTTTTTCCTTCATGCTATAACAGTTCTTTTAACATAGTGACCCATGATATCTTATATCAACATATCTATTTCATGCCAAGGACACTGGGACCTTTCTTTCTTCTCACCTCATATTTTTGTATTTGCCATTATAATACCTAACAATAGGTACTATGATTTCTTGTCCCATCTCACCAACAGGAGTCTTATTATCTCTCATCCCCAAATCACTCTGTAACTGTCTTTAAAAACAAAACAAACGTGTTCTTTTATGTTCAGATGCATTCAAATTGTTCAGAAGAAAAAAATAGATTTGGCTCCTTTAAGAAAAAGCTTGGTGACCCTGGGCAAGTCACTGGACCCCCATTGCCTACCCTTACCACTCTTCTGCCTTGGAGCCAATACACAGTAGTGACTCCAAGATGGAAGGTAAGGGTTTAAAAAAAAAGAAAAAGAAAAAGCTTGGCCTGAGGAAAGGCAAAATGTAGCAGGGCTTAAATGAGTAGTGATAGGAAAAGAAAGAGTTAATTAAAGGAAATAACCATGGAAAGATGGTTTTCCTTTCTTTTTCTTTCTTTTTCCTTGTTTCTCTCTTTATCTCTCTTCCTCTCTCTCCTCTTCTCTTTCTTTCTCCCTCTCTCTCTTCCTTTCTCTCTCCTTCCTTCCTTCTTTCCTTCCTTCCCTCTTTCTTTCATTTCCTTCTTTTTTCTGTTTCCTTCTTTTTTCTTTGTTTCCTTCCTTCTTTCTTCCTTTCCTTCTTTGTTTCTTTCTTTTTCTTTCTTTTTTCTCTTTCTTTCTTTCCTAGAAAACTACCATGGGAGCTTAAAGATTTGATCATTTTTTTTTATATTTGATAGTTTCCTAAGCTAAAACCCTACCCCCAAGCCCTAGAATCTCCACAGGAAATGGTATAGTAGTATTAGTAGTGGTGGTGGTGGTAATTCTAGTAGTAGTAGTAACAGCAGCAACAACAACAATAATGAACACTTACATAGTACTTTAAGGTTTGAAAAGAACTGTCCATACATTGCTTAATTTGATCACCATAACAACCTTATGAAATTGTTATTATTATCCCTGTTTTATATGTGGAGAAACTGAGGCTGGAAGAGGTTAAGTGATTTAGTCATACTCACACAATTGTGTCTGAGGCAGAATTTAAACTCTAGTCTTCTTGATTTCATGCCCAGAATTCTGTCCACCTCACCACCTCTATAGTATAAGCTGTGAAGATTTTCAAGACTAGAAAGAGTGAGGACAAGTTCCACTTTCAACTAGGAAGTAAACCCAGCACTCAGTAGTGATTGGTAACATTCTAAGAAATGCCTGTTGTTTAGTCATTTCAGTTGTGTACCACTCTTCATTCCACATTTGTGCTTTTCTTTGCAAAGATACTGGAGTAATTGCTCATTTTACAGATGAGTAAACTGAGGCAAATAAGATGACGTGACTTGCCCAGGGTCATATGGCTAATAAGTATATGAGGCCAGATTTGAATTCCATGCTTCCCGACTCTGGTCCTTGCACTCTATCCGTTGCACTACCTAACTGTTCCTAATGAATATCTAGGTGCTCATTTATCTTTAAATCTTGCTTCATTGTTTAATCTCATGTTCTCTGTTAGATGCATGCCATCTGCTGCTTCCTTCTTCAAGTGAGAATTGTAGAAACCAGGAAAAAGAACTCCTTAAGTAGGGTCAGGCATGTCTGGGGGACAAAGATGAGAAAATGTGCTCAGTTCTGTCCATCTGTGGGCATGAAGCTCAAGTCTCAATCCAGAGACCTGCCTCACAACCCTGTGGTTTCATATTCTCTGAGACAGGAAGAAGGGAAGGAGGAAGATGTGGAGAAGGAGGAAGGAGTGGTAGAGGAGGAGGATAATAATAACTTACATTTATAAAATACTAAAAATTTGAAAAGTGCTTATGTATATTATCTCCTTAGATCCTTACAACCATCCTGGGAGGTTGACACTACTATTATCCCTGTTTTACATATTAGGAAACTAAGGCCATTAAAGGTTACCTGACTTGCCCTGAACCACACAGCTAGTAAAGTGTCTACAGAACAATTTGAATAATTTCTTCCTTTCCAGGCAAGGCACTCTCTTTTGCATCACCTAGCTGGTGGTAGTGAAGAGGAGATATATAGGTTCCTCTTTTTAAGGACAGTTTTCCAAAGGAAGAAATCATTTTTATAACAGCCATGGAGTTATTTAAGGCAGCCCTAGGCAAAAATATTCTAGGTAGATAAAATTTGCTTTGCTGTGCTTCTCCCTCTATGTCTCTGAACCCCATTCTTAAGATTGTATACCAATGGAAGACTCCATTCAGGTGCTCCAATCAGGTCTACCTTCCCTTATGTTCCCAAATTACCTTTGTCAATACTGCCTCCATCAAAACTCTGTTTGTCTCAGCTTGTCTAATCTTAGCTACATATTAAGAGATTATAACAGTCTGATTATGTTAATAATAACTGATATTTATAGAGTCCTTTAAGACTCACAAATGCTTTCCATGTATATTGCCTTTTTTGAGCTTCCCAACAACCCAAGGCACTAGATACTAGAGCTCTTTTTTGCTTATGAATAAACTGAGACCTGGAGATCACACAGCTTGTAAGTAGTAGAGGCAGATGAAAACCCACTTGTTTTCTACTCTTAAGTTCACATATTTTTTATTGTACCAAACTCCTTCTTTATTAATTCAAATTATGATATGAGTAACCTATATCTGCCCTACCAAATTCTCCCAAGGGTTATTTGACCTTTTCTTCAGGGTGAGGAACTTCAGTGAGAAAATTCCAAAAACCCTGTGAGGTAGGTGTTAGTATTATGATTACCACTTTACAGATGAAAAAACAGAGACTGATAGAGTTTGTTTGTAGTGTCTGAGTTGGGATTCCAATTCAAGTCTTCCTAACTCAAAGATCAGTGTTCTTTCTGCCTTTTCTTATTCCTGCTTCTCTCTATTATCTACATATGAACAGAGCCACTTTAAGGAACTATTCCCTAATGGGAGTAACTAGAGGATATTTTGCCTATAAACTGTTTATCAGTTTGCTTAAACCTACTAAGTGGTGGCAAATATTAGACTCAATATTTCCTCTTGTTTCTCTCTGTCTCTGTCTCTCCCTCCCTCTCTCTTCTCTCTCTCTCTTCTCTCTCTGTCTGTCTCTGTCTCTGTCTGTTTCTCTTTGTCTGTCTCATCTCTGTCTCTGTGTATCTCTCTGTCTGTCTCTTTCTCTGTCTCTCTCT
>NC_058134.1:42411518-42427154 GCF_016433145.1 Gracilinanus agilis
CACACACACACACACACACACACACACACACAAACACTCTCTCTCTCTCTCTCTCTCTCTCTCTCTCTCTCTCTCTCTCTCTCTCTCTCTCTCTCTCTCTCTCTCTCTCTCTCCCACAATGAAATAAAGCAATTTCAGGTTATGGATGCCTCTGACCTTCCTGTTTACTATTTCTCATTAATTCAGAAGTATCATAAAATCTGGCCCCAGAAAACAGAACTGTGACAAGCAGGTGGAATGGTCAGGCCCTTATCAACTCTCCCCTGGGCTACTACAATAGCATCTAATTGGTCTTTCTGCCTCAAGTATTTCCTCCTCCAATTCACCCTTCACTTAACTACCCAAAGTGATTTTCCTAAAAGACAGGTCGAACCATGTCCCACCTCCTCTCCTTTACATAATAATCTCGAATGGTTCTCTATTATCTCTAGGATTAAATATTTGGCATTTAAAGATCTTTATAATCTTTTAAGATTTCCATTCTCCTTGAACATTGTCCTAAACCCCACAGTCTATGATCCAGCCACACTGGCCTACTAGCTGTTCCTTCTACAAGATGTTCCATCTCCTCTTTCTTTATATGAGCTGCCCCCACCCACCCCAGGCCTAGAATGCCCTACCTCCTCATCTCCACCTCTTAAAATTCCCAACTTCCCTCAAGACTTTAGATCAAATACCATTTCCTTTGGGGTGGGAGAGGAACTTTCCCATTCCTCACAATGATAAATGCCTTCCCACTCAAATTGCCTTCCATAAACATTCATAATTTCTGTATATCTTTATGTCTGTTGTCTTGGCCATTAGAATATTAGCTCCTTGAGTGCAAAGGCTATGCTCAACTTAGTAAAGTTTGCAGAATAAAATGACAGACTTAAAAAACACTTCATTCCATTGGGTCTTTCTTACTTAGTACTTGGTTGTACTAAAAGAGTTGCTGTTATCATAAAATGATAGATTTAGAACTTCAGGTGACCTTGGAAGTCATCTAGGCCAGCCCCCCTCATTTTATAAATGGGGAAACTAAGACCTAGAGAGGTAAAATAATTTGCCTAGGGTCACCCAGGTAATTAGAGGTAGTGGATGGATTTGAAGTCAGGTCCTTAGACTCAAAATTCATCTCTCGTCTCCTTGGCCCTTAACAGGGTTAATTTGTGAAACAAGAATTCAGAATTGGCACCTTTTTTCCTCATTATGCAAACATTTGCATATATTATGCACAGTTATGAGGCCACTGCAGTGCTGAAGTGAAGTCCTTCACTGAGACTCTTGTAAAATCGTCTTTGGTTGTGGTGATGGCTAGTTCACGGAAGACGTAGGACAATCAGACTTTTCCAATTTCTAATTCTGATTAAATGTCTTTGAAATTTTCCACTGTAGTTGAAAATTTACATAAGTAAACAGCTCCCCTGTGTGTACTTGCATTTCCATGTGAAATTAAACCTTGCTAACACTCTTTAATTGTGAAGGTTGGTTTGGTTCAGTGAGAAGTTAAAGTGGGGAAGCATTTGAAGGAAAGGCGGTTTTATTACATTCAAGTACATGCAATAAGACAGCTGGCAGTATGTGTGTTTGTGTTGGGGTGTAGGAAGGAAATCATGCTTGATACCTTAGTTTTATAAGTGCTTTAATTAACAGGATAATTTGTAATTAGCAAATTAATTGCTCTGTGTGCAAATGTTCCTGCTTAAGTAATTCTTACAGATGCTCAAAAATAGCTTGTTTGGCCTTTCATTCGTACAGTTTAAGTCTCCCATCCCACTTTGTGTGCACGATGACTTCAAGTGGCAACTTCACCCAAACATGGGCCAGCCCAAATTCCAAATTAGCAGAGTCCCACTTACTGAGATCGAACTGCCCAATTATTACTTCATTCCTTGTCGCTTTGCTAATTGGATGAGAGTGACTAGGGCCAAGCCGAGTTGCAATGGAGGGTTTTTAGAGGAAGGGCAGTTTCAGCAGAATTTTGAAAAACCTAATGTTAATGTTGCCCGAAGCTCCCCTCAAAGTTTCTGTGGTTCTGAATATTTAAATATCACTCTGTAAACTTTAAGGAGAGAGCTTCCCAGCCCTCAGGATGAGATCCTGGGAACCCCCAATGGGAGCTAGTCATCACTTGCCACTCAATCCCAGAAAGTCTCTTGATGTCCCATTTCTCCAATCTCCTCTCAGCAGCTCATCCATTTCTTACCAAGGATTTGCTTCTCTCTGTCCCTCTTGCCAAATATTTCAGCATTGTTTTGTTTTTTGCTAAATAAATATCCTCCCTTTGAACACTTCCCAGGCTGGACTGCTTTGTCTTTCTCACAAATACCTCATCTAGAGCATTTGGAGGATCCCAGGACGGAGGACCAGGCTCATTATTCACCTTCTCCCCAGCCCATCTCACTTGATGTGTGTTGTTGTTGCTTTGGACACCACAGGATGTCATCCAGCTTGTGAGATGAGGACATGTACTTAATCAGCCCACAAGAAAGGAATTGGCATCAGTTGAGACTAGGCGTCTGAGGGCTGAGTCCAGTTAGTGCTCAGCCTCTGTTTATTAGTGGTTGTTGCTAATGAGACAGCTGTGAACATCATCATATCGTTCTCCGCTTCCTATCAAAAGGCAGAAGCAAAATTAGTTTTCTATGCCTCAATTTCCTTGTCTCTAAAATTAAAGGGTTCGATAAGCCCATCTCTAAGGGCCCTTCCAGCCCTAAACTATGATCTAGATAGTTTCCATTGTACCCCTCATATGATTAGTCTGCTTAATGTTCTGCATAATGACTTTCCTGAGATCTTCTTGCAAAGTTACTGCTTGTACTCCCCACAGCTCAGTGACTTAGACGTATCCTTTTACCACTAAGGCAATAGTTCAGATGAGAACCCTGAAGGGCTATGAGATGAAAAGCTTCTGGGGTTTTCTTAGAAAGTTCTTGGTCCTGATAGTGTAGTTTAGGGTACCATGCCAGGGTGGCATGGAAGCAGGGAACCCATCTTCAACAGAGGGCAAAGAAGGAGAGTCCAATGGTTTCCACTATCAAAGTTTGAGTGTTGGCTTGAAGCCAGAGACAGGAGAACCCCAGAGGTACCATCAGGTAATGAATCACCACAGAGAGCCCCAAGAACTTAGAACCAGGGCATTTTGGCAATGTTAACTCATTATTAAGACAACTCAGCACGAGCCCAGCTGTTCTCCCTCAGCAGCAGCCCAAGACATCATTATCTAGGATGGTGTATAACCCCATGGAGACCCTCAAAGTGGCAGCTATGCCACAAAAGGAAATAGACTGGAAGTCAGAGCTTCCAAGTTAGATTGTTTGAATCTAAAACTGAAAGATGGACGGATTCAGCATTGATTATCATGAGAACAATGCATATTTTTAGAATAAAGAATGAATGTTTGGGCTATCACTCTATTAAAAGTGGGCAGCTAGGGGCTGCAGTAGATAGAACACCAAGTCTGGAGTTGAAATCTGGCTTCAAACCCTGGGCAAGTCATTTAATCCAATTTACCTCAGTTTCCTCATTTGTAAAATGAGCTGAAGGAGGAAATGACAAGCTGCTCTAGTATATTTGCCAAGAAAAACCCAAATAGGGTCAGGAAGAGCTGGATACAACTAACTACAAAAATGTCAAAAGTAGATGCAAATGCTCAAAGCAGACACATCATTTTATTAAATACATTGTCATCCTTTTTCCTTATGGCTAAGATGATATAATTAATAGTAAACATGAACTAAAAATAAAGTTTTTTCTTTCACAACATGAGGAATAAGGAAATATACATTGTATGACAACACTGAAATAACCTATATCAGATTGTTTCCCTCCTAGGTCAGGGGAAAGGAGGGAGAGAATCTGGACTACAAAAGGGCAGAAAGCAATTGTTAAAAAATTATTTCTAAATATTATTTTTAAAAAGAGTAAAAAGTGAAAAAAGAAAGGTCAGTATAAACCTATGAATATACAAAGCAAGCAAGCTAACTTAAGGAACGTAGGGAGAAAAATCCAAGAGGAAGAATCCAACATAAAAATCTCTTCATGATCGTGAAGTGCTTAACACAGTGCCTGGCACATAGTGCTTTAATAAATGTTTATTGATTTATTGACTAAAGGTTTGATGGTTCTGTGATCTCATTCACTGGGCATTCTTTACCAGCAGTATAAATTTTAGCTCATCTTTGAACTTTGCCTTTTTTTTAAGCTTATTTATTTAATTAATTAATTTAGGATATTTTTCTATGGTTATATGATTCATGTTCTTTCCCTCCCCTCCTCCCAACCCCCTCCCATAGTCAATGAGCAGTTCCACTAGGTTTTACATGTGTCATTGATCAAGATCTATTTCCATATAATTAATATTTGCATTAGAGTGATCATTTAGAGTCTATATCCCCAATCATATCCCCATTGAACCATGTGATCAAGCAGTTGTTTTTCTTCTGTGTTTCTACTCCCACAGTTCTTTCTCTGGATGTGGATAGTGTTCTTTCTCATAAGTCCCTCAGAGTTGTCCTGGATCATTGCATTGCTGCTAGTAGAGAAGTCCATTACATTCAATTGTACCACAGTATATCCATCTCTGTGTATAAGGTTCTCCTGGTTCTGCTCCTTTCACTCTGCATCAGTTCCTGGAGGTCATTCCAGTTCACATGGAATTCCTCCAGTTCATTATTCCTTTTGAGCTTTGCCTTCTTATTGCATGGGGAACTCTTGTATAGATCTTGTCCACTGGCTACTCCTGATTCCTTTGCACCCATCTTGGATTTAGAGCTGGAAGGGATACTAGAGTCCACCAGGTCCAACGTCCTCATTTGACAAATGAAGAAAATGAGACTTAGGTGAAGTTACTTACCTGAGATCACATAAGTGAGCAAAGCAAGATTTGAACTCAGGTTCTTTGATTCTAAGACTAATTTTTTCTGCCATATGATGCTAACTTCCTCATTAACTAATCCAGTTCTTTTCTCTAGACCTAAGTTTCTTTTTAAATATCTTTTGTGCCCCCTCTTCTATAGAATTCTTTATTGAATTCAATAAATATTTACTAAGTACTTGCTATGTGCAAGACACTGTGCTAAGCAATGCAGCAATCTGTTGTCTTTTGTATAATCTATTGCTTTTATTCTTTGCAATGGTGGTGTTATAAACTTTGGGCAAAATAGTGTTACTTGAGTGAAAAGGATCCATAAATGTCTCTTTCCCCCACCCCCAAAAGGTATTTCAAATACTCAAACTGCATGTTTCCATTACCTTTTTCCTTTTACTATATTCCTAGACCTTAATCAGCTGTTGTCAGAAGAGAGATGGCATCACTGACAAGCAAACATTACCATGTCTTTATAGGAGGCACTCTAGATTTAAAGAATATCACTTTGTGGGTATAATGTTCTTTTCTTCCTAAATGTTCAAAGTATTTCAGAGCAGACTCCAGTCCAAATAGATACCAAGTTAGATGTCAGCTCCAACAGGAATGATTTGTCTTGATGGAGTTTCTTTCTTGGAGCAAAAAGGGAATTGGGCAAGAGTAGATTTTCTCAATTTGAGGACCTCTTTTAATGGCCCAAGATTCTATCTTCTTAGCAGCAAGAATCTTGTCTAGAGAAATTCTTCCATTTCCAATGTAGTTGAATTTGAAAAGCTCTTTCATCACAAGATAGAGTGTGAAGATATTATCCCCATTTTACAGTTGGCAAAACTAAGGCTCTAAAAGATTAAATAATTGTCTCATGATCCTCTTAGTGTCTCACAAGTAATTTGTATCAGATCTGAATCTCCCATCTTCCTGGCACCATGGCAGTTGTCTTTCCATGATGCTATCCTGCCTGTCAATTCATGTTTATTGAATCATGCCAAATATGGCCTCAGTTTCCTCATCTTTCAAATGAGGGAGATGATGACTAGATCAACTATCAGCTCTGAATCTGTGACTCTGTTAAGCGAATTAAATAGGCATTTTTTTTCATAGATCCTGAGAACTCTCTCCCTGGCTCTCTCAAGTAATCTGTGACTTAGTTAAATCCTGGGGAGTGGCCTAAAACACAGAAAGATGAAATGAACTGTCTATAATGTAGATAAGAAGTGGGATTTGAACCCAGGTCTTCCTGACGCCAGACCTAGCACTCTATCCAATATGCTAGTTTGCCTGTCAAATTGAATTTTGGTCTCACCTGACACTAGTAGAAAAGGATGCATCTAATAGTCTCTTCCATATGCTCAATAATGAGGACATGAATGGTATTCTACTTCTGGGAGAAAGATAGTACTGCAAATTAAATCATTCATGGCTCTCCTGAACCCTGAGCAGCCAGCCTTAAACTTTATGAGACCTCTCTGTGGCTATTTCAAAGAGGCCTTGCCTTCTTGAGTAGTTCTTTCAACATATGTTTGTGCCTGGGGTGGCTCAGTAGATGCCCAGCCAGACCTGGAGATGGGAGATCCTAGGTTCATATGTAGCTTCAAATACTTCCTAGCTATGTGACCCTGGGCAAGTCACTTAACCCCAATTCCCTGGCCCTTACCCCTATTCTGCCTTGAAATTGTTTTTTTGATATCGGTTCTAAGACAGAAGGTAAGAAGTTTGGGTTTTTTTTTCTTTTTAACCATTTGTGCCTGTGGAAATGTGTAAATGGATAAAATGCCTTAAACCTGAAGGCTACTTAGTGAATAACGGACAGTTGTCCATTGTGGATAGTTCCATAAAGAAATATGAGCAGATAATTTGTG
The DNA here is from genome assembly GCF_016433145.1 of Gracilinanus agilis. NCBI lineage: Eukaryota > Metazoa > Chordata > Mammalia > Didelphimorphia > Didelphidae > Gracilinanus > Gracilinanus agilis. Next base: position 42,418,227 of record NC_058134.1, read on the forward strand.
TTGGGGCTGTGGGGAACAAGGGCATCCTAGAGTCTCATATCAGAAAGGCCACCTGGTCTGACTCACACCTGAACCTTGGATCCTTCTGTAATAATAGTGCTTTGCTGGAGAAAACTTTAAGATTCCCAAAGCAGAGTGAGAGAGACAGGGAGACAGAGGGAGAGAGAGCGGGGAGGGGGGGTGAGGGAAGGAGGGAAAGAGACAGAGGCAGACAGAGACAGAGCCAGAGAGACAGAGGCAGAGACAAAGACAGAGACAGAGAGTGAGGGAAGGAGAGAGGTAAAGAGAAAAACAGAGACAGAAACAGACAGAGACAGAGATAGAAGCAAAAGAGAGACTGGGGGATGGGGGAAGGAGGGAGGTAAGAGAGACAGACAGACAGAGACAGACAGGCAGACATAAACAGACAGACAGACACAGACAGAGAGAGAGGAAGAGACATAAACCAGCAACCTTGGGGTTCATGGAGGCTTCCAGTAAGAAGTGGTACCTGAACTTGCCTTGATGGAATATAAGGATTCTGGGAGATAGAGATGAAGCAGTCAGTAAATTAACAAGTATTTTTAAGTGTTTACTATGTATGTGGCTCTGTGCTTAGTCATGGAGATGTAAAGGTTAAAAAAAACAAAAACAAAAAACCAACATCCATGGTCCCTGCCTTCTGAGAGCTCATATTCTAATAGGAAGGAGTGCATTCCAGGTATGGGAGGCATGCCAGAGTGCATATGAAGAAAGCGCTTTGCAAGCTATAAAGCATTATATAAATGTTGGCTGTTGCTGCCATTATCATCATCCTCTTGGCTGCCCCTGGCCTTTTCCTGTATGTAAATAGTTCTCTTCCCATATGGTGCAGTGGAAAGGACACTTTGATTAGTCAGAGGACATTCAAGTTCCAGTTCCAGCTCTGGTTCTAATAAAAACTCAGGCATTTGTTGCCTGTGTTACCTTGTCCCTGAACCTCCCTGACCTTCAGTTTCTTTTTTTTTAAACCCTTACCTTGTGTCTTAGAGTCAATATTGTATACTGGTTCCAAGGCAGAAGAGCAGTAAGGGCTAGGCAGTGAGGGTTAAGTGATTTGCCAGGGCCACACAAGTAGGAAGTGCCTGAGGCCAGATTTGAACCCAAGACTTCCTATCTTCAGGCTTGGCTCTCTAACTACTGTACCCTCTAGCTGTCCCCTGCTTCAGTTTCATTATCTGTGAAAGGAGCTCAGTTTGTACACTGTTCTAAGATCTTTTTGCCTCTAAGTTGGTGATGCTAGGACTGCAGTGGCATCAAGACTCTCATGATGGCCAACAACATTCATTCAACAACATTTGGTGGAAGGGCTGGATCAGGATTTCATGCCCTCTTTTTGATTCTTTCTCTTTTGCTAGCAGACATTAGCTTGGCAGTGAGCGCCCATTTACTGTGTGTCTCTCTACCTTTTTATACAACAAACCGAAGAAGACAACAACAGAGGGTCAGGTCAAGAGCAGCATCTAATGGATCAACGTCTACTCTATGTAATATGGCGGCAGCCTTGGAGAGAGCACTGTGCTAGGGAATGAGTGACCTGGGTCTGCTACTCTCTAGCTGTGTGACTCCAGTAAACATGATGCTTTTTTTCTTGTTATTTTCTCTAAAATAAGGGAGTTGGACTCAAAGTGCAGGGGAAAGACTGCTAGATTAGGTATCGGAAGTCCTGGATTCAAATCCCCGCTCTGTCCTACTTGTTTGACTTTAGGCACATGGCACCATTCTCTGGATTCAGTTGCCCTCAACTATAAAATGAGGAGGAGGTCATTCTAGAAGACTTCTAAGGGCCCTCCCAGCTCTGAATATTACATTCTAAATACCAGGTCCCTTCCACCTATCAGGTGTTACCACATTGCATTTTAACACATATATGAACAACTCTCATCAATGCAGGAACCATTTGTTTTTTTGCACATGGTATGAAATGTGCTGACCGTGGGCTCCTGGCATCAAGCATCTCATTTTTAGACTTCTCCCAGCACTGTTTATTTAAGAAACCCAATGATCCTGCAAAATTAATGAGCACAAACAAAGTTGATTAGTCTTCCCTTTCTATGCAATTACTTCACAGGGGAAAAAAAGACTCAACTCCCATCAATATTTAGGAGAACTGCAACAGACTGTTGACATGACACGGTAAATCCTTCTAAGAGCAATGTGGTAAAGATGCCTGAGAGCCTATGATTTGCAGCTTAATTTGCTAGAATTACAGAAGTCTATCGTTTTCCTTTTGAATTATCCAACCCTTTTGGATCATAAACTACTTACCTTCCACTGAAAAGAATCTTCCTTAGATATATAGGTAATGGAAACTTACCTACCTATCCTTGTCTCAGGGGTGTAAAATAGGCTGTGGATTTACTTCCCTCCCATCTTCCTTCTTCCTCATCCTGCCTAAGAAATGGTTTTCTTTCACTGGTAGAATTCTATCCCTGAAGACTAAAAAAATAAGTTCAATTCCTAGAGTTGTAAGGATCCTTAGAAATCATTTAGTCCAAACCTTTCATTTTCCAGATGAGATAACGGAGGTCTGGGGCAGGGAAATGACTCACCTAATCACACAACTTCTTCATAGTAGGGTTATGAAGGATGAGAGAAGGAGAAAGTTTCTTTTAAAGATCTACTTGGAGATTTCCTCTTCAAATACACTCATAGCATTTTGGCTTAATGAATGCACTTAAATATCCTTTGTATTAAAAAAAATTTACTACCAAATCTTGATTATTCAGGAGCTGATTAAGGAATAGTTGGATAATAGAAGGCTCCAATGACTTGTCTACTCCCCTGCTCATGCCTTCCACTTTTTGAAAATTTCATTGCTAATTAACATCTAAAATAGAGAGTAGGAAAATGATAGAAATGGAGGGTGAAGTAAGCATCAAACCATCCTGTTATTATTTATAAATGAGGAGAAGGGGGTTTTTATTATTTCATTATCAACAAAGGATTTCAATCTTCTTTCCTCAATTGCCAAGGATGATGGAGAGTTCATTTGAGACTCTTAGAAATGGAGATCATCCAAGGGCATCTGGGTAGCTGGGTAGCTCAGTGGATTGAGTGCAAGGCCTGGAGATGGGAGGTCCTGAGTTCAAATATTGCCTCAGATACTTCCTAGCTGTGTAACCCTGGGCAAGTCACTTAACCCCCATTGCCTAGCCCTTCCACTCTTCTGCCTTGGAACCAAGTATTGATTCTAAGGTGGAAGGTAAGGATTAAGAAAAAAAGAAATGGAGATCATCTAGTCTAATTCCTTTATTTGACATTTGAGGGAAATGACACTCAGATAAAAAAAGAGATTGCCCCAGAGCATTTAGGTATTTAGAAACAGATAGTAGGAGTAGGAGTAGGATTAGTAGGAGTAGCAGCAGCAATTAACATTTATATAGTGCTTTAAGGTTTGTAAAGCACTTTACAAATATTATTTCATTTGGCAGGAAGAAGCTATTATCCCCATTTTAGGAAACCATGACAGGAGGAGGTTAAGTGACTTGCCCAGGGTCACAAAGGTCTTCCATATCTGAGGCAGAACTCAAATTCAGGTATTCCTAGCACCAAGTTCAATGTTCTATCCACTCAGCCACCTAGCATCTTGGCAGTATTGTCAAGTATCCAGAAGAGTACCAGGAAACCCAGGGTAGGGCTGGGAGAGGACATCAGTAGTCTTTCTGACATCCACATCTTTTTGTAAATCATATTCTAAATATGAAAAGCTAGCCTATCATCAGTGTAGTAAAAGATAAGCCTATTGATGGAGGGCTTCCTCATGACAGTCTATTAGACTTGCAAATCTTATGTTGGAGTTAGAGGCCACTAAAGGCAGAATGAATGGTTATTCCTTGAGCATTCATCATCACCCAGTGAGCAGGTAGGTTTATTGCCAGCATTCCTAGCACTGAAAAGATTCCTCTCTCTGTGTGGCTTTTCAAAAAGGCCTATTTATTGCATATTTATTATGAGGGTCTTCTCCCTGCCTTTCCCCCTCCTCCAACAGTACTCTGCTTGTTTTATTTTGTAATATTAGTTCTCTGTGGCATGAGTACAGAAGGTGAGCTGACTGGCTCTATCTTTGAGAGGAGTCATCTATTTAAAATCATTCCTAGAAGCCAGTCACCCCAAATGGACCTTGAGCTAAAAATGGACGTCTTTTCTTGTCACCGTCCTCTTCTCACTCGTCAGCTCTACCACTGTCACCTTTCTGCAAAGCAATCTCTTCTTGCTTCCCAACTTCTTACTTTTCTAGGATGACTTTGTACTGCCCCAACCCCTTCAGATACTCTGCAATCCAGCCAAACCAGCCTCCTTCTTGTTCCTCCTACTCAACATTCCATCTTTCATCTTTGTGTCTTTGTCCAAGATTTTTCCAATGCCTCCCCTTTCATCCTTCAAAACTGAGTTCAAGCAAAGCCTCTTAAGTGAAGCCTTTCTGGATTCCCCCTTCCCTCTAACTGCTCATACTTCTCCCTCTTTCCCCAGCTCCCTGAATTGCCTTGTAGTCATTTCCTTTGCCCTTATATTTATATATTTCCTCCTCAAGTAAAATGTAAGCCTTCGGAGAGTAGGGAGTGTTTCATTTTTTTCCCTTGTGTCTCTAGGACCATGTGGCACATCATACAGATATTATCTTGAGCCATTGTCATCACCAATCATACAGGTATATGATTGTGCTCTTATCATCATTGTACAGATAAGGAAATTCAGGTTGAGAGAAACTAAGTAATTTCTTCACAGTTGTATTGTTTGCCAGTGTCAGAGGTGGCATTAGAATCCCAAATGCAAACCATCTCTAGTCTACCTAGCAAGGCATGGTGATGGGAACTATGAAAATAGAGTAAAAAATGAAACCATCCTTGCCATTAAGGAGTTTACATTCTTGATTGGGGCTGAGGGGAAGAGATAATATATATGCCCATCAATAAATACAAATACAAGAGGGGATTGTAACTGGACCTCTGGTTTCATGGATATAGGGGAACTACCTTACTACCCAAACAGGTTGTTGCCTTCTCAGCAACTTGCATTCTTAGAAACATGCCCAGAGAAGTGAGAGATCTGTGGATAGAGAACCAAACCTAGAATCAGGAAGACTGGAGGTCCAAATTTATATCAGATCACTTACTAGCTGTGTGACCCTGGGCAAGTCATTTTTCTTCTCTCTGCCTTAGTTTCTTCATCAAACTACAGATAAAAATGCCTATCTTCCAGGGTTGTTGTAAGAATTAAATGAAATACTATCTATGAAGAGCTTTGCAGACCTTAAAGATAACTTTAGCTATAGTTGCTGTTGTTTTCTTTGAGCCCAAAATGGAGAGTTAGAAGTAACGGGTAGAAACTCGGAGGAGGTAAATTTTGCCTTGATGTCAGAAAAAGCTTCCTAAGAGAGCTAACTATCTAGAAATGGGACAAGTAACTTTGGGAGGTAGTTGAATTCTCTTCATTAGAAGTCTTCAGATTCTGGACGAATCCCTTTTTGGGTTTGTTGTATTGGTCATTCTTGTTCAGCCATGGATTTGATGGAAATCTATCCCTAAGATGCTATGACTATTCCTTTCAACAGAAGAGGCAGTCATGAATTTCCCACAAAACAAGAGGAGAATATAGATAACAAAGATACCCAGCAAAGAAAAGTGGACATCAGGTGAGCCCTGTTACCAAGAACAAATACCATTTTTGAAGATAAGCAGTGCTACAACTTAGTATGGGTTCCTTCCTATTTTCAAAACTGATAGGAGTTGATTGGTTCAAGACCACCCTCTATAAAGTTCTCTCCTTTGCTTCATTTATTCTCTCATTCATTCTACAAACAGTACCCACAAAGTAATCAATTAGCTATATTAGGTACTGGGGAAGAAGGTTGAACAAACCACTATCCGTGCCTTATCTCATAGTTTATAATTTAGTAACTCTGCAACAGAGAAAAAAATTGCCAGAGCATCTCAAGTGCCAAGCTATTGATCTTAACCACTAAAGAATTTAGCATTCAAAGGAACATTTAGGACTACCCAGTCTAACCTCTTCATTTCACAGATGAGGAAACTGAGGGCCAGTGAGAGATGTGTCCTCTGTGCAATTATTTGCCAAATCTTGCCAATTCTGCCTTTGCGATAAATATCCCATCTACCTCCTTCTATCCACTCATCAGCTATCCTTCTAGGCTAGCACTCAAGTCAGTAGTCACATGGCAGAGATGGTACCCTGGTTGGCAACTCTTCAGCTTTTGTTTTCATCCTCCTTAGGAATTTCTCAGTAGGGGATGAATGGGTCAGAAGAATAAGCATTGGTCTAAATCTAGAATTTCATTGTGTAAGGAACTGTCTGGAAATGAATGACCTCTACACTACAGATTGGCACCTGATCCAGAACTAAAGAGTCTTAGAGGGTTGCCTAGTGCACTGAGAGATAATTAACTGGGAGCAAATAACATTACTTTTCCTGAGCTTCACTTTTTTATCTGTAAAATAAAAAAATTATATCTATAAAATGGAAATGATAATTTCTGTAATACCTCTTAGGATTGTTGTGGATCAAATAAGATCCAACAGGAGGCAGCTAGGTGGCTCAGTGAATTGAGAGCCAGGCCTGGAGACAGGAGATCCTGGGTTCAAATCAAAGCTTCAGACATTTCCTAGCTGTATGACCCTGGGCAAGTCACTTAACTCCCATTCCCTAGCCCTTACCACTCTTCTGCTCTGGAACCAGTACATAGTATTGATTCTAAGACCAAAGGTAAGGGTTTTTAAAAAAATCCAATGGGTAAAATACCTCATGACTTTAAAGTAATATATAAGTATGAGCTTTTAGTAATGCTGCTCTTTGTGAGGCAGCTTAGAGACTGCTAGGTGGTACTCTAGTGAATAGAGTACCAGGTCTGGAGTCAGGAAGACCTTAGCTCAAACTTAGTCTCAAACTCTTCCTAGCTGTGGGACTCTGGACAAATCACTTGATCTCTGTCTATCTCAGTTTCCTTAACCATAAAATGGGGACAATAATAGTACTTACCTCCCAATTGTGGGGATTAAATGAGAGAATACAGGCACATAGTAGGAGCTTAATGAAAACTTGTTCTCCCTTGTTTTTCTTATTATGCCTTCTGATATAAGAGACTCATTGAAAGATGTGGTGGTAGCAAGTTTTATCATTCCTGGTGCAATCTAGCTCTCTTATTTGAACATCTTCAGTTATTCTTTATACTTACCTGGGCTCTTTTTCAAGTGAAGGGAAAAGCACACAGCAAAGGGATGAAGCTAATGACACATGTCAGGTGCTCTCTCTGTAATATTGGGGGAAAGGAATTGAGCTATTCCTTTAATATGTAGATGATTCTGTAGCTCATTTAAGCTCATTATTTTTCAGTTAGTGGGCGCCAGTTGAGCCATCCTTATGGCTATATTTTTAGAAGGCTTAGATTATTATAGCAACTGTGAAAAAGGGATGGGAAAAGAAATCTGGCTGCCAGCACACAACTCCCCTAATTACATTTCTTGAATTGAATTCCCCTTTCTTTTCACCCTCAGAGAATATTGTCCCCCTGATTGAATGTGCCACCCTTGGGTGGCTGCTGACAAAGCTGCCAGCTGATGAGTGATGGTTGGGGATGCTGGTCCTCCTCATCATCATCCAGATGTTTATTCTGTGCAACAGCTGGGCTGCAGGAGAAAGGTTGGGTATCTAGCGTGCCTGGAATGCCATCTCCTTCAAGCAGCTCAATGAACCATTTTAAGAGCTGATCTTGAAGCTACTGATTCTAGACAAAACATCTAAGAATTGTGGAAGTTGGTAAAAGAGAGAGGAGGAAGAAGAGGAGGAGGAAAAGGAGGAGGAAGAAAAGATGATGGTCAAGCCCCAAAGAGGTCATGTAGGTAGTTGTGGTGGGAAAAAAAATCAATTAAAGTAATAAGATCTAAGTAGCTCCAACCTTTAGGACAGGATTTCTGAAAAGGAAGCTGATGAGAGAAATTTGAGAGATTTGTTGAAGGTGAAAACTTCAAGAGGCTGCTGGGGAGGAAGAGGGCAGGGGTGAAAACGTACACATTGTGGATGGAGTAAGCTATTCTTGACTGCCATTTTCCCCCTATTTCCTCCTTTTCCAATTCTACACAGTCCTTCTGGCCTCTACTGGAATGGTGGTCAGAGCCCTAAGGAAAATATCCAGACTGGTTTCTTTTTTGTTTTCTGGAAGCGTAATGTGGGATATTAAAGGAGAAAAAAACCCCTTTAAACCCAGGGCTTCAAGGGTAAGGGTCAAGGTTTCAGGGTGGAAAGAATTGGGAAATGGGAATGATAGGGGTAAAATGAAGGAGAAAAGTTTCCAAGATTTGAGCCAGGGTTTGGTCAGGCATAGGAAATAAAAAAGAGAAAATGGAAGGCAAAGGAGAGAAAAGAAGAAAAAGTGGTAGTAAATGAATGTGTTGTGCTCTAAGAAATGACTAGAAAGATAGAATTGGAAAAACCTGGGAAAACTTTTATGAACTCACAAAACGAAGGGAGCAGAATCAGGAAAATGACTTATCCAGTGCCTAAAATATTGTAAAGACCAGGTGGGAAAGACTTAATAACAATGATTATCAGTTCAAGAACCAAGCGTGACTCCAGAATTTATGATGAAGCAGTTTCCCATCTCATGGCAGGAGGGCGATGAACTGTAATTACAGAATGAAATATACATGTTCAGACTTGACCAATGCATTTGTTTGTTTTGGTTGACCACACATATTTGTAACAAGGAGGGCACTTATGTTTTTCAGTAGTTGGAGAGGAACAATTGGGAAAGAATACTAATAGAGAAAGAAAGATGGAGGGAGGGAGAGAGGGGAGGGAGGGAGAGGGAGGGAGAGGAAGGAAGGAAGGAAGGAAGGAAGGAAGGAAGGAAGGAAGGAAGGAAGGAAGGAAGGAAGGAAGGAAGGAAGGAAGGAA
>NC_058134.1:42427403-42457791 GCF_016433145.1 Gracilinanus agilis
GAAGGAAGGAAGGGAGGAAGGGAGGAAGGAAAGAAGGGAGGGAGGGAGGAAGGAAGGAAGGAAGAGAGGAAGGAAGGAAGGGAGGAAGGGAGGAAGGAAGGGAGGAAGGAAGGAAGGGAGGAAGGGAGGAAGGAAGGGAGGAAGGGAGGGAGGGAAAGAAAGCAGGCAAGCATCACAATGCATTTTAAATATACAGAAGAGAACAAAAGGAATTTTAGAAAGGAATCTGGACAAGCAGGACAATATTGGTATTTCCATATTAAATTTAATATATACTTTTTAAAAGTTTCATCTATATGTAATAGACTTATTGTCGCATATCCAATCTGTTCTTTGTAGTTGAAAATGTTCATATCCGTTTAAATTTTCCAAGTTCAGAATTAAAAAAGAAGAATATGATAAAAAGATAAAATGGGGAGATATTAAGGTAAGGGAAAAATGTTTAGGCCACACTTGTAACTCTAAGCTCATAGTTAATTGTGTGAGGAGTGTGGGAAGAAAGACAGATTGGACATGTTAATTCACTGGTGTTTTGAGGACTTGCCTCTATCTGTGCCAATAAGTGCCTTCTATGTAACTTACAGTCTTTAGCCATGTAGCAGAATTGAAATTTGAACCTGAGTCTTCCCTACTGTTAGGCAAATTCTCTATTTACTCCTCCATGTTGCATCTCTGTTATGTGTGTGTAAAATTCTATTAATATTCACATTTAGAGCTGGAAAGGACATTAGAGGTCATGGATTTCCAGTGCCATTGTCTTATAAATATCTAATCCAAGGTCCTACAAATACTGTTCAATTCAATAAGCATTCCCTGAGCCCCCTACTATGTGCAGGCCACTTTGGAGGATACAGCAGGAGGATACAAAGTTAAATAAAATAAGGTGACTTTCCTGAAGTGCCTTAGACTGGAGGTAAGTCTTGTACACAGATAACTAGGTTGCAAAGTGAAATTTGATGCCAGAGGGATTAACCTCAAGCTCCGGGAACACAGAGAAGACAGATTATTTCTGGCTTGGAGGTAAGGAGAGATCAGGAAGGTCACATTTAACCTACATCTTGGGCTGGTGAAGATGGGGAAGGAAAAAAGTACATGGTAGAAGATGAACAAAAAGGCTGAGGTAGGAAAATAGAGACTTCATTTGAGGAAGAAAACATTGGGTCGGGCATTGGTAGGAGGTATGAGGACAAGTGATGGGGGAAAAGAGGGAAATATAGACTGAAACAAATTCTTCACAAACCTCAAATGTCCTGCTGAGGAATTGTGAGCGTGTGTGATAGACAGATGATGGGAGCCCGTATGATGGAATCTAAGCTATGCTTTCAGATTCCTCTAGTCCTGAGATGCAAAAAAGGATAGGGAGTGAGGAGACCAGTTAGAAACTATCGCAATGGCCCAGATAAGAAGTCAGAGTACATTCTAAAATAGGAAAAGTGGGACTAGAAAGCAGAAACTTTTAAAAGTCGAGCTTCCTGGATGAAGAGAATACCGCAGATTGGGAAAGGAATACGGCCTTGATTTTGGACTTTGGTCTGGGTCTGGTCTTTGGCCTTAATGAGTCTTCTGAAATAACAGATGGACCATTCCCCCCACCCCATAATAGTATCACAAATGTGATTCCACATCCCTGCAAAGACCTGTCATTGACAAAAATAAACAAAAATGCACATGACCTGGGGGAGAGGAATTTTAACATCCAGGGAAGGACATTGAAAGGACCTCATCAATCATTTTAAAAAATAAAATTCATTCACTAACAAATATTTATGGAATTGTTCAGGCATTTTTCAGTTGTGTTCAACTCTATGACCCCAATTGGGGTTTTCTTGGCAAACATACTAGAATGGTTTACCATTTCCTTCTTCCAGTTCCTTTTACAGATGAAGAACTGAGGCAAACAGGTTTAAATGATTTGTCCAGAGTCACACAGCTAGTAAGTAACTGAGGCTAGATTTGAACTCAGGAAGATCAGTCTTCCAGGGGGGAGCTGGGTAGCTCAGTGGATTGAGAGTCAGGCTTAGAGACGGGAGGTCCTGGGTTCAAATCTGGCCTCAGACACTTCCCAGCTGTGTGACCCTGGGCAAGTCACTTGACCCCCTTTGCCTAGCCCTTACCACTCTTCTGCCTTGGAGCCAATACACAGTATTGACTCCAAGATGAAAGGTAAGGGTTTAAAAAAAAAAAAAAAGATCAGTCTTCCTGACTTCAGGCCTGATATTCTATCCACCATGCCACCCAGCTGCTCTCTTTAGTGGGTATTTACTGTTTATGAGGAATTGTGTTAAGAAGCTAAAGGGGATACAAAGAAAACATAAGGATTGGAGTTTACAATCCAATATCTCTGGAGAAAGAAGAGAGATTGCAGAACATCTAAGACACCTTAGTATCTATCATTTTCATCATAGGATCATAGATTTAGAAAGGATTTCATAGATCATCTAATCCAATACCCTCATTCTAAAGATGAGGAAACCCAGGCCCATGGAGGTTGTGACTTACCCAGGGTCACACATCATACATGTGGAGAGGTTAGGCTTCATCCTCAGACTTCAAACTGGGTGATCATTCTTCACTCTGAGCCAAAGGGAGATTTGGAGATTGCTTAAGAATATCCTCCTGTTTTTAAGGTAGGAAGTACCTGATGGCTTGAGAAAAAATGATTTGCCAAAGTTTGTACAACTTATAGTTGAAAGAAACCTCAGAATCCATTGAATCTAACCCCTTATTCAATAGATGAGGAAACTGAGGCCCAGAAAAGGGAAATGATTTGTCTTACAGTGGACCCAGATCCTCCAATTTCAACTCTTTCCACTGTAATATTACTCAGTGTCAAAGTTGAGAAAATCTTTAGAGATCACATTGAACAACTCTCTTACTTGACATATGAAGCACCTGAGGCCAAAAGGATGTAATAGCAGAGCAGAGTCTTGAGTCTGGATCTTCACTCTATGTTCACTTTTCCTTCCCTTTTAAGAATCTCCAATCAAGACAGAGAGATAAAATTCATCTTTGTATTCTCTTGCTGTATGTAGTACAGGTGCCTTATATAGAATAGAAGGCTCCATGAATGTTTGCTGAATTCGATTTCACTGGGAAAAGATACCAACAAAACCAAGCAGAAAGCAATCATTTCTCTCAAGTCTAACATTGTGTACAGTGTGGTAGAAGCAATAAGGAATGGCTTATGAGAAGAGCGAACTTTAACTGCCATGCCCTGAAACCCATAACTGCAATTTTCATTCTGGAGGTTTGAAATAAAGGCCAGAGCAGCCAAAACTATTGCTAATTTCAGTTTCTAAAAGTAGGAGATAAATACTAGTATTTTCAAATTGAAAAGGATTAAGTGAGGAGGGAAAACCATATTAATTTTACATTTCTTGCTCTGGGAAAATTGAAATGGTGGTAGGTGGGGGCTACAAAGGAAGAAGAGGAAATCCTGGAAGCTATATGGTTTTAGGAAATTATAATTAAATCAATCATTAGTTCATCATCTATAATATTTAGGAATCTATGTACCAAGACAAACACAGGAATTGTTGACCACAACTACAAAACACTTGTCACACAATTAAAACTAGATCTAAATAATTGGAAAAATATTAATTGCTCATGGGTAGGATGAGCTAATATAATAAAAATGACAATCCTACCCAAATTAATTTATTTCTTCAGTGCCATACCTATCAAACTACCAAAAACCTTTTTTATAGAATTAGAAAAAATTATAACAAAGTTCATCTGGAAGAACAAAAGATCAAGAATATCAAGGGAAATAATGAAAAAGATGGGAAGGATGGGGACCTAGAAGTACCAGATCTTAAACTGTATTTTAAAGCAGTGGTCATCAAAACAATATGGTACTGGCTAAGAGACAGAAGGGTGGATCAATGGAATAGACTAGAGGTAATGACCTCAACAAATTAGTGTTCAGTAAACCCAAAGATCCCAGCTTTGGGGACAAGAATTCACTATTTGACAAAAATTGCTAGGAAAATTGGAAAACAGCATGGGAAAAATCAGAACTAGATCAACATCTCCACCCTATTCCAAGATAAATTCAAAATGGATAAAGGACTTAAATATAAGGAATTAAATCATAAATAAATTAGGTGAACATAGAATAGTATACTTGTCAGAAGGAATTTAAGACAAAACAAGATATAGAGAACATTACAAAACGTAAAATGAATGATTTTAATTATATCAAATTTAAAAGTTTTTGTACAAAAAACCCAATGTAACCAAACTTAGAAGGAAAGCAACAAACTGGGGAAAATCTTTATAACAAACTCTCTAACAAAGGTTTAATTTCCCAAATGTATCAGAAACTAAGTCAAATTTACAAAAAATCAAGCCATTCCCCAACCAATAAAAGGTCAAGGGACATGAATAGGCAATTCTCAGATGAAGAAATCAAAACTATCAATAATCACATGAAAAAGTGTTCTAAATCCCTTCTGAATAGAGAAATGCAAATTAAAACATATCTGAGGTACCACTTCACACGTAGCAGATTGGCCAATATGGCAGCAAAGGAAAGTGATAAATGTTGGAGGGGATGCAGCAAAATTGGTATGTTAATGCATTGCTGGTGGAGTTGTGAATTGGTCCAACCATTCTGGAGGACAGTTTGGAATTATACCCAAAGGGCTTTAAATGACTGCCTGCCATTTGATCCAGACATACCACTGCTGGTTTGTACCCTCAAAGAGATAATAAAGAAAAATACTTGTACAAAAATATTTATAGCCACGTTCTTTGTGGTGGCAAAAAATTGGAAAATGAGGGGGTAGCCATTGTTTGGGAAATGGCTGAACAAATTGTAGTATATGATGAAGTTGGAATACTATTGTGCTGAAAGGATTTAACTGGTGGAATTCCATGTGAACTGATGTAGAGTGAAAGGAGCAGAACCAGGAGAATGTTATACACAGAGACTGATACGTTATAGCACAATAAAATGTAATAGACTTTTTTACTAGCATCAATGCAGTGACCGAGGACAATCCAACTTAAGAGAAAAAATGCTGTCCACATCCAGAGAAAGAACTGAGGGAGTAGAAACACAGAAGAAAAATATATGATCAATCATGCAGTTCAATGGGGATATGATTGGGGTTGTGATGTTAAAGGATCACTCTACTGCAAATATGAAAAATGTGGAAATAGGTTTTAAACAATGATACATGTATAACCCAGTGGAATTGCTTGTCAACTCTGGGAGTGAGGAGAGAAGAGGAATGGGAACAATCATGAATCATGTAACCAAGGAAAAATATTCTAAATAAATAAATAGTATTAAAAAATTAATTTAAAAAATAGTTCATCAACCTAAAAATCCTAATTTGGGAGAATGAGTTTGCTCCCAACTGTCCAGCAACCTAATCAAGGCTTTTCAAAGGAATATCCATGAAGGCCTTTACTCAGGAAAGCAAAAATCCTAATTTGTTGAGCCTCCTAGATGAAAATAGTACCCTGGTCAGTAGAATGTTAATTCATTAATTTTGGATTTCAGGCCAGGTCTAGAATTTGGCCTTCATGATTCTAAAACAAAGGAATCCTGAAAGATACCTTTAAAAAATAAGATAAAGCTGATAGTGAGGTAAGAAATAGAGGACTTTGAAACTGAATAGACCTAGGAATATCAGAAAGTTGAAGGGTCAAATGGAAAGGAACCAAAATTGAAAGAACAATGAAAAATGTAATCATATTCTGGAGTCAAACCATTGGTATAAAACCTGTAGTTGAGTCACCTTTCTCCCCCAAACTCTACTGATGGATCCTACATCTCTTTAACGTGGATACTCCCTCTTACAGTGAAGATTGCAGCCCATTCATGCCTGCCTACCTTATTCATGTTCTCTCCTAAATCTGCCATAAAGGGGTCCATCCAACTGGCTTAGGCCCTTCCTCTTGTCTTCTTCTGACATTGGTGAATTAGTGGAGTACTTCAGCTAATCTCCACTTTTGTTACAAGACCAAAATATCCTCTTATTCCCCTCATCCTTCATTCCTCTCATGACATCCCTTACCTGAGAAACCCAAAACAGAAGGGAAAAAAATTACAGTTCTTCCTCCCTCCAGTTCCCTTCCTCCAAGAAAGCATTCTGAATTCAAGGAAACTTAGACTCACAGTGACATTAGAAAAGTATTAAAAAAGACAAAGAAAAATAAAGAAACAATAATGTTTAGTCCTTTTGAAATAATCATATACAATCTTTATGTTTTAAATACTAATAAAACTAAACTGCTATTGACTAGCTGCCCAACAAGGGCCCTTCTAACTCTTAAATTCTTTGATTCTCTATCATCAAGGAGTAAACAGAATTAAATGAAGATCTTCTCAAGGATCTTATGAATGTTAAGTCCTGTGTAACTGAAATATTTGGGGGTTCATATGAGTCATTTCTATTTCAGGCTGTTTTCCTTCTGGCCTTCTGCTCTTTGCTTCTCTTTCTTCAACACAGAATTTTTTATTGTACTGTATCAGATGGTTTTTCCTAGGCAGCTCATTGTCTTTCTGGGAAGTTATAATTTTCTTATGGTGAGTTGAATTCCTAGATATTGTATTTCTTTTTCAGGGTTTCTCTTGTTAATTGGACAGAGATAATGGCTTCTTTACAGTCTTTCACTACACCATATTCCCAGAAGTCCCTAGTGACTAGTTTGTGATAAATGTCTGCCAAACTCTTCTGGGTCTTGCCAGTTATATAGAAACATGTGCTAAGCCATCTATCATGAACATCACTCTTTCAGAACTAGTGGATTTAAGTGAGATAAAGCTACATGGTCCTTGTCCTCATGGGGCTTACAGTTTTGTATTCCTTATATACCAATAAAACCAAGCCCAAAAGTCATAGGAAGGAGTAAAAAATGAAGATTATTTTTATTACCAAATTACATAATAATACACAGGATATAGGAAAACAATGATTCCTCCATCCCTCTGCAGAAGCAATCAGTAAATCAATTTGTTAGAAAGGTACAGGGGAACTTGAGTGAGTTTATTTTTCTATGTTTTCAACGAATGTTTTAGGATTTCTTGGTGCTGAGGCTAGAAGCCTTCCAGATATTTCCTCTCTATAGAGCCATCTCCAACTCTTTATGGTTTACCTACATCAAGGTGACCTTGACCCAGGTGACTTCAGGTCGCCATCTTCCCAATAGCCTCACTTCCATGGTACCATCAGTTTCCCAAGTAAATGCTTGACTCTTCCTGATCAGTTGTTATGGGGCTTGATAGAAGACAAAGAGGAAGGTAAGGAAAGAAAAAGAGATAATATTGTAGCTAATGCTTTGCATTATATAAATTTCCACAAATACATCATGTATGTAAATATATGAATATAGCTATGCAGAGCAATCATATAGAAAAGCTCTTTAAATTGTGGTCCTAATGCTCAGGTGTAGAGAAACAAGTCCAACAGCCTTAATCTGGAGAGCCAAATTTCAATCCTAGATGTGCTACTGAGTAACAAATGGTGTGATTTGAACAAGTCACATAACCTTCATACAGCTCCATTTCGTCATCTGTAAAATGGAGATAATAACAGACTTACAAATTCTTAGTACTGAAAGTTGCTTTGTAAATCATCTACCCAAGCCCTCTCCCAGCAAAGACAAGCAACCTGAAAACCCAAAAGCTGGTCATTTGCCCAACATCATGCCATCTATGGCAGAATCATTAGTAGGAGAGCTCTGTGATGACAAGAACTACCTTGTTTTTGTCTTTTTTACCTCTATACACATAGTGTTTAATAAATATTTCATGGTACATTTCAGAAAGGTGCAGGACAACTGGGACAGTATATTTGGTAGACTATTTCCATATTGGCTATTTTTGCTTGGTTTTCTTTGCCACAGGAGAGGATTCAAACTAAAGTTTGGGGCAAGTGAGGACTGACTGTGAGCTAAAGGGATAAAATATATCAGTAATTTTTTAAATAACTATTTATTGAATTGATTCTGCTGAGGACAAGCTCAGATCTCCTGACTCTTACCCAGACCAGTCTTATATTAGAAAGTCAGGGAGAAACATGATCATCTCAATGTCCCTTCTAGTTTTTTTTAATTCTATTATTTTAATGGATTTGGAAAACTTGACAAGACCAGTCATAGCAAAATGACAGCAGTTTAGGAAGTAGCCAACATTTGCTGGGCTGAAATTGATCCATCTCTCTGAGAATAAATGTTTGATCCTTATGTTATTTTCTTACTCCAATTTCCAGCCAGCTGCAGTAATATCTTTTGATTTTACTGATGCCAGACAACTTGAATAAATTAGGTATTACATCATTAGGCAACTTGAATGAATTGAGTATTACATTGTCCCCCAGGAAATATCCAACTTAGCCAACAACTTATTTTTAAATATTGGGAAATCATTCAGGGGATAGTAGCAGGAACTGGGATCAGGAAGTCAAAAGAAGATTTAGGCAATGATTGCTCAGCTATTCTCTCAAGTTCAAAATTAGTTCCAGCACTCTATTAGGCAAATCATTTAACCTTTCTGGGATTCCCCATTCTCTCATCTATAAAATGAAGGGAATGGATTAGATAATTATAATTTAGAAAATAAGAACAATGGCTCACAATTATATAGTACTTTTTGAACATTATCTTATTGCCATCAATATTTTACTGATGAAGAAACTGAGACTGAAAGATTAAAGTGTCTTGCTCAGGGTCAGAAAATTAAGAAGCATCAGAGGCAGAATTTGATTGCAGGTCTTTCTGACTTCAAATATAACAACTAATCCATTATGGCACAATACTCTCCAATTTTTACAAGTATATGAAGCCTTCACCTTCATCAGTTTATGTATACTTGGATAGCAAGGAGTGAGATTTGATGGGGCCTGCGAATATCTTGAAATCCACTTGAGTCTGTCTCTTTTTAATATTCATGATCTGAGTCTCTGTTCAGTATCAAGGTTGTGTACCAGGCATCTCTTTATGACCTGTATTGTCACAGGCTAGTGAATCATGAGATGTTTGGAGGAGCCATTGAAGGATTAACTGGAGAGTCTTAACCAATCCCTGAGTAGCAGGAGCTCAGGGGCCTTCATGAAGAATTTATCGGAGTGATTCATCTTCAGTGCCTGTGAACAGATTACATTCTTATTCCATTGTGGAAAGTTTATAGCCACTCTCCAAGTAGTACAAATGTATTATTAATAATCCTTAGAAAAGCAAGACGTTGTTGCATGGTTTAAATATTGCTCTTGTTCAGTAATGTTGAATTGTCTAAGATGGCCTCATGAAACCACATGAATCTTAACATATTGAAATTTAAATCAATTTGAAACAAAGCCACAAGAAGATTTTGTGTTCTTATATTTGAGACTAGTAAATCTGCCTGCCATCTTAGACAATGTCCAGTATCATGATGCTATAATGCTGGGGTTGATGAATTAGGTTCAAATTTGAAAGTGAGGGATTCCTTGCTGGGTTCTTGAACTACTATCAATGGAATGAAAAAGGAAAGAAATGAGCTTCACTTTTAGTGTTTCCAGGAGTTTCCCTCGACAGGATAGAGGAGATGTGCTGTGTGTTATACTAGGAAAACTTGCAAAAACCAGTGCAGAGTGAGATGAGCAGAATGAAGAGAGCAGTTTACATAATTACCTTTGTTAAGAAAAGAAAAGAAAGCAACATTGAAAGACTTAAATTCTTGAAGAAACCAGTGGTTTCTTAGAGAAATGGCATGTATCTTGCCTAATAGCAGAAAAGTAGAGATGGAATGAAGTATACATTTTCCACTAAGTCCAAAGTGTTGGTTTGTTTTGCTTGACTATATTCATTTGTTAAAAGGAAGTATTATACTGTGGGTGACAGGGGAGGGAGGTTTTTGGAGAGTGGTGGTGATGTTTTACAAATATGAGCTTTAACAAAATGCTAATGAAGGGAAAAAAAGAGAAGGCATAAAAACCCTGAGTTCTAATCCTGCCTATGCCTTGTCCTCGCTGCATCTACCTTAGACTCCTCATCTATAAAATGGGACCATTAGCCTTCCCTACTCTCATGCTGTAAGGAACAAAGAATATAACTGGTAACATTGAAGTGTAAGAAGTTGGGGTAGGGCTAAAGAAAGGAAACTACTTTGGGTTAGATGGTTTCTTCTAGCTCTAATATTCTATAAAAGCCTACCCATTTACTCGCTATATTCATTCATTCATTTATTCAAGAAACTCCTTGGGTATTTCTTCTATACTCATTTAGAGAGAAGACAAGGGGATATGTCTCTTCTGAGGAGGGTCTTCCTACTACAAGGAAGATTCAGGATGGGTTATACCCAAGATCCCAATATTAGATAGAACTTCAGAACATAATTGGTGAAGATTAGGAGAATCTTAGAGATCATTAGAAGGAGACATGGAATTTTACTCTGAGGGGGATCAGTTAGGGAGCCATACAATTAGGAAGTATTTCAAGAGGGGTTAGTTGGCTTTAGCCAACAAGTATCACCATTTAGTAAAGAGGTAAGGAGACTCAATAGTGAGAGTATGAAATCCAACCAGTAGACCTTGGTTTTTTGAGAGTTCTGAAGTTCTTGCCCAATAGAATTCCATGCCTTCCTCCCTCTGGATTAGGTAGCTTGTATTTTCAGAATCAACATTAATCTCTTAGAAGGCTTACTGCTACCTAAATTATGGTATGAACTAATACAGAGCAGAATGAGCAGAAGCAAGAGAACTTGACCTATATCAGTGACATAAAAGAAAAAATCATTTCCCACCTCATCAGGCAAAGTTAAGGATCCAGTGTAATTCAGAAGCAAGACTCCTGGCTTTGGAGCCAGTGCACCTGGGTTCAAGACTCTACTTCATTAGTTCCAGGTTAAACAATCTTAGCCAAATGGTAATCAGCATGGTAAAAGGGAAAGAATAGAAAGTGATTGGGACCTGAGTTCAATTTCTGACTCTGTCCCTTTTCTCCTTAAGCAAATCATTTACCATCTCTCAAGATGGAAAATAAAGATGCTGAACTAAAGGTTCTATCTACTTTTATATCTTCTGGCCTTGTGTGTGTGTGTGTGTGTGTGTGTGTGTGTGTGTGTGTGTGTGATAATACGGCAAGTTTTCAGAGCATCATCTAATTTGAACTTCACAACAACCCTGTGAGATGAGCACTTTAGTCATTATCCCCATTTTAAGTATAAGGAAAATAAGAGGTAGTTTATGGTCTTTGATAGGTTCTAGGGGAAAATATCCTTCACCTTTCCAAGTATGCTGATTTGAGTTGAGATGAGAAAAGGCAGTTTTACCACTAAGATTGGTCATATGTGTACCCAGTGAGTTTACATTTCAAAACTGAGAAAGGTGCTCATTAAATGATATGGTTTCCCTTTCAGAAGATTCCTTCAAAATAGATAATGGGTTTGCCTTCCTCACTGGCCTTCTACAGCATCCAGAATTTCATTGGAACATAGAATTTAGAGCATAGAGAGATCATGGAGATTGTCTCATCCAATCTCATTCTAAAGATTACTAAGCATATACAAGATGTAAAGTACTCAAGGTTCATTTCCCCCTCTTCAGAAGCCTTCCATCTCAACTCTGGCATGCCAGTATAGCCTCTGAAGATAATTACAAGTACTTATTGTATTATCTAAATCTAAGATAGATATGTGTGCAATTTGCCCACCAAAGGTATCCAGGAATGCCTCTGTAGTACTATACCTGGATCTTTCCATCACTGCTACTGCTTCTCCATTTCCCAAGTTGAAAAGAAGTCAGATCTATGGGGGAGAAATTTCTATTCCACAAGCCGATTTATTTCTGAAGCTTTCAGTCATAGCCTGAGAGGAAACTGGGCTGTAGTATGATCCAGAGAAGGGAAAAGCAAAATGATGATAAAACATGATGATAAATTCAGTACTGCTCTGATTTTGTCATTTGCATTGTGCTGGCATGACTCTAAGGTAGCTTTAAAGAAGGGGGAGAAAACCTTTTTGCTTCCTCTGAATGAGTTACCTACATTTGAAGATGATAATGTGAACTAGGCCCTTTAAATGGAAACAAGTCTGGCTGGTGATGCTTACCCATGATCCCTGCCTCTTTTCTTCCCAGCTCTGGGACAGGCTGGTAGTCAATAACCTTATTGTAGAGTTGCTCAAACCAAGAGAAGGCTTCTATTGCCATTTGTCATCTTTAAAAATAATATTATTAAATTCTGCAGCAGGCTTGGTACTTTGTGATTTCTTTGTTGCTATGTGGGATTTTTCAAGTCCCAGACTCATCATAAGAATGGCACCTTAGCCCAAATTGCACAGCATGTGAGTGAGAAAGCTCTTAATAACCATTCAACCATTGTTCATTAACATCCTCTCTGATGTAAAACTTCACATTTGAAGTGATTTTCAAAATTCTCCTTCACTCAGCCTCAGCCATTCTCTGAATAAAATAAGCAATTCATTTACATTTAGTACTTTGGATAAAAATGGGCACTAAATTTAATTGTGGTACAAATTTTTTATAGCTACTCCTTCCCGGTCACTCTGGAATTTGGTTTGCACTCAGGCAATGACTCTGACATAGTCTCTGTTATTTTTCATTCTTTTAAGGCTGCAGAGTCATTTTCTGTAATGTCTCTCATTTGAATGATGTGGCACAACTTAACCAACTCCGTCTCCTGTCCTGATGCCTTCTATCTAATCAGTTGGTCTCTCTTGGTTTTTATCTATAGTTAGTTCTATGTTCACTAAGTGAGTGAGGCTAATAGAGAATGTCATCTGGTTAATCACTATTGCACAATAAGTTTGTGTAATGCAAATTTGATGCAGTGACCCCATCAGGTACAAAAGTTAGTATTGGACATAAAGATGCATTCATTTAGACCTCCCACCGGAAATCGAAGCCAAATCTCTTACCCAAAGCATGGCTGGGTAATGTCAATCAGCTTCAATTCATGGGAGATCTTTCATTGCAATACTTTTGGAAAAAGCAAAAGGTCATCCCAACAACACTGCCTTGTCTAGAAAAAAGTTTGGGGTAATATCATTCCTGACTGACAGCTAACAATATCTAATGGAGCTCACTATGGGAACTAGTTGAGATCTACCCAATATCCCTTACTTTAGTAAATATAATTTAAAATAATAGTTCACAGACTCTTTGAGATAGAAGAGACTTCAGAGATCATCTGTTAATTCATACTTGAATAAGAATCCCTTCTATAAAATTTTTAATAAGTAGTCATCCAGGCTTTGCTTGGAAAACCTTCCCAGGGGAATGGGAGTATCATTGGGAAGAGAAGTATAATACATCCACTACTTCCCAAAGGCAATCCATCTTACTTTTAGCTAGCTTAATATATCAAGCCTAAATTCAAATTCTTTGAAACATTGACCGGTTATTCTTAGTTTGGCTCCTCTGGGGCCAAGTATAGTAAGTCTTATCTCTCAAAGCTTCCAGGCAGATATCTTTTCTGGCCTCTTTTCCAGGATATCCCCAGCTCCTTCAATTAATCTTCATCCAACATGAACTCAAGGCCCTTCACCATCCTGGCCACTCTTCTCTGGACACTCTTGAGTTTATCAATGCCCTTTTTGAAATGTAATTCCCAGAAATGAGCATCATACTTCAGGTATTATCTGACCAGAAAAGAATACATTGAAATTGTGCCACTCCTGTTGCAGCCTAAGGGTTTATTAGCTATCTTGGTTAGTGGATCACCTTTTGACTTGTTGTGTTTACATTCCCCTGAAACATTTGGGGTTTTAGACAAAGTTCTTTCTAGACATAACTTGTGCTTGTGAAAATAATTTTTAAGTTGAATGTAAAGCTTTATACTTCTCCCTATTAAATTTCATCTTATTAGATTCAGCCCTATATTCATTTGTATAGAGCTTTACTGTTTATAAAGGATTTTCCTTGCAACAACTTTATAAAAGAGATCATACAAGTATTATTGTTCACATTTAACAGAAAACTGAGTCTCACAGAAGTTAAATGATTTGCCCAAGATTGGACTGCTGAGCTGAGGCACAAACCCAACTCCAACAACTAGAGATAGTGTCAGTACCATGGACAGTGCACATTCAAATCTAATTCTTTCTGTGCCTACTAGTCTGTGAATTGTTTTCATGTTTTTGACTTTATGAATTCAAGTGATTTCTCCCTCTTATGGAGCTGATGGCCACCCGTGGAGGAGAGTACGAGATGTTGATATCCCTTAGTAATATGGATTTGGGCAATCAAAATAGTGAATGTCCTTCAAATTATACAGTGGGTCCTTCAGTGGCATTTTTCAGAATAACTCCAGAATACTGAGAGAAAATAAAGAGGGCCAAAAGTAAAAACTTGAATGGAACATCATTTAGGACTGGCTTTGCTGTTAGAACCCCTTTGTGTTGAGGTATTTTCTCATATAACCCATGGAGAATTTGCAACTTTAGGTGGAGTCTTTAAGCCTTCTGTTCAAGTGTTCATGGGCTGGACATGATCTCATTCCTCATTCATGACTTGAACCACATAGAAAGTAGTAAAACTCAGCTTTCGTCTGTCTTGCTAAGAGTATATTTATCATGTTCTCCTCTGAGGAGAATGTAAGCTCCTTGAGGGCAGGGACTGTTTCATTTTACATCACTCAATAGAAACTAAAAAAAATGCATGTTCAATTGAATTGAGAAGCAGGCAACCAATTCTGAGGCTGTCTAAGAACCACCGTTTGTGTTATAGCCAGAAGCCTGACATTTCCCAAGCCTCACTGATATCATGTACTACAGCAAAACATTACTGTTTTCTTGGAGGAATGGGCTGTGGGGAGGAAAGAGATGTATCTGATGTCTTGCCCCCTCTCAATAAGATCCGAGCCACACTAATTTATCATTTCACATTTCCATTTTAAGACACTGTTAATTCCAATAACTTTTGATGGAGGTTTGAAGCTCAAGTGTTTTAATGAACACATAAATCAAGCAGTCATAACAGCTCCTTCCAAATGTTCCTGTGCAAAGTCATCATCAAGAATGGAGGTTCCCTGAGGCAGAACTGGAAACATTAACCCTGCTGTGGTGTGTGCTTTGCTCTAGGGCAGCCAGAAACATTCCTAACTTGATATAAAGCAATCCTTGTGGTGGCCCCAGATTGAATTTGAGAAACGACCTTGTGGCAAAAATGGCAAAAATGGCCAAAAAAACCCTACTCCTATACCTTAAATGGTTGTCCATGGCAGATACCACTCTATCCTTGAGCTTTAGAGTTCAGCCCAAAATTTCATGTATTAAGGGGCATGCAGTCTTAAGTGATTTTCCTTTACTTGTTAGGATATTACTGTTATTCTTAATTGTAGTAATTGACAATTGATAATTCACATTTTCCTAAGTACCTTTTCTTGAATCTCTCCTTTGCCTGTAGTACATTCTACTGAGCATCTTTGTACGTGTTGTATCCTTCCCTCCTTGGATATAAGCACCTTGATGGCAGTAACTATGCCTTTTTTTCATCATTAAGGCCTCAATGTGTCTTCAGAACCTTGCTTTGTACATAGTAGGTACCTTAAAAACATTTGTCAGACTGATTGGAATAGAAGGAAATGGAATTGAGAATGCATAATGGTTTGACAGTTCCAGAATCACATTTCTCAGGGACAGAAGGGACCATAAGAGAGTATCTAAGCTAATCCTTACCTGGCCAAGAATTACTCCCTCCCCATATCTCTAATAGATTGTCATCCAGTGTTTACTTGAACGCCTCTTAGGGACAACACACTACCTCCCTTGTGCAAGCTATTCTTCTTTGTGATATCCACTATTAGCGAGGATTTTTCATTGAGTTAAATCCACCTTTCTCTTTAGAGCTCAAAGCAATGTCCCCTGGGACAAAGAAGGACAATTCTAAACCTCCTTTTACTGACAACCCTTCAAATATTTGGAAATACTCTCCAACTTATCAATGTCTTTCCTGAGAATTAGCACCCAGAATTGAGGACAGCACCCCTGGTATGATCTGACCAGGGCAGAGTACAGTAAGACTCTCACCTCTCTCTTCCAAGACACTCTGGGTTGTGCCTTTGGAACTTTACAGCCATAACTCATATGTGTTGAAATGAGAAAGTGTTTTACTCAAGAACTCAATTCCCCCTGGTATTTTGGAAAATGTTTTAAAATATTCACTTACTTATAATCTCATAGTTAATGCAATTTCTCCATACTCAGGGTATCTCTGTTTCAACATACTGTATCTCTCCTCTATAGAGTTATGTATTATTTAAATGCATTTATTATAAGTTGGGACATGCAGAAGAATTGCAGATTGCTCAGAATGTTGCCCTCTGGGCAAATTTTTTATATGAACTGCATCAATCTCATGATCACCTCTTCCCCTCCCCCACCCACTTTCATTCGAAGAGTATCCTAGCACCAGGAGTTGCCATGGTAACATAGAAGGATTGTTCAAACAAAAAAGAGAACAAGAGCAGAAATATATTGAGTTTTCTTTCATCTTTCTTGCTCTAGGCTCTTCTAAACCCATCAAGCAGAGCCAGCGATTAATAATTTTCCATCAGAGAAGTATGTCTTTACATGCATGACATCACAGGATTTAGAGCTGGCTTGGATCTCAGAGTTCATCTAGTCAAACCTGGTCATTTTACAGATGAATAAACTGAGACTCAAAGAGATTTTTTAAAAAACTCTAACCATATTGCTAAGAAAGCTGAAATGGGAATTTTTAAATTAAAATATTTAATTGTACTCCTAAAGGTGGAAATTTCTGTACTGTATATCAAGGGAGAGCTATTGACTAATATGGAATTGGATTGTTCCCTTCCCATGATTTGGATTCTATGTGGGATGGGTATGGTCAGGAAGCTAACATGGTGCTGTCCGAGGTCTTAAAGTTGTACTGTTAAGGATCCAAGATAAGACAAAGAAGAAAGCTTAGGCACAGCTAAATAGTCAATAGAAGGCTAGAGGCCAAGGATGGAGCCCTACAAAGTTTGTAACACAGACTCAGACTTTTTTTGTAACACAGATTTGGACTTTTCCAGAAAGATCAGCCAGTCATTTTTCATATTCAGTGAATTCAAATTACCTGATCTACTAGATGTCTCCAGTAGATACTCCATGGTGGGGTAATGTATCACCCCTAGTTCTTCTTAATGAGAGACAATCGTTTTCCATATGGTAGGCAATAGTACTCAAGAAGCCTGTATGTGAGAATGGTTTTAATGGGACTTAGAGATAGCTTTATCTTCTTTTTTTTTTACTCTCTTTTTTTTAAACCCTTAACTTCTGTGTATTGGCTCCTTGGTGGAAGAGTGGTAAGGGTGGGCAATGGGGGTCAAGTGACTTGCCCAAGGTCACACAGCTGGGAAGTGTCTGAGGCCTTTATCCTCTTAAGGCAGCAAAGAAGAAAAACCATGCAAGGAACTGGGAGGAGTCAAAGGGGCTGACTTATGGGAAATGAGCTGAATTTCTTTTGCCATATAAAGTGGCTAACAGTAAGTTGGATAAATGCTGGAAAGATGACAAGTACAAGTCTGCTAATGCACTGTCCCCAAGGACAAGCCTGGATGAATGGCAAAAGGTTCATCCCAAGAAGATTGTCTACCAGGTGATAGGGTAGGTTGATTGTTTGGTTTTGGTCAGAGCATGGAACTATCTATTAAGCTATGGTGTGATTGTAATCTCCATTCCTGAAAGGATTTCCCTGGAATGAGTATTGCAGGACCTTCCAAAGTATTAAAGTAATATGTAGCTTTCTTACCTAAGAAATGAGCAGAACTACAAATTTACCCATGAAACAAAATACTCTTGTACCCACCAATAAATGTGGCCTTATCACATTTCAAAGTCACACTCCTCTGGCATACAGGTTATTTGATGATACCAGTGGCAACTGGAACAAAATAATAATTTAATGACTAGAAACCTAGAATGGTGAAAAAAGCATAAGGCAGCTTCTCACTGACTAAATTTCTTACCAATTTTCAAAAAATATTTTTCAACGTAGTGTCTTGGTTTATTTTAATGCATAGGTTTTTATAATCTTTTTTTTGTCTCATGGACCATTTTGGCAGTCTCATGAAACCTGTGAACCTCTACTCAGAATAATGTTTTTAAATGGATAAAACAGCATATATACTTATATAGGTATATGTGTGTATATATATATATAATATATATAATTGCAAAGAAAACCACTTCTTTCAAAATATAGCTATCACAATACTTTTTAAGTTCATCAGCCCCAGGATAAGAACCATCAGTATGAGTGGCATTGTATAATTCTCAAAGAAAACTGCTTTATGAATCATTTCATTTAAATATATAGATTCCTGAGGTACATATTTAGGTAAAAATTCAATTTAAATCAATGTATATTTATAAAAAATGATAATAGCTGACATTTCTATAATATTTGAAGTCTGAAAAATGCTTTACCTGTGTTAACTTGCTCTTTACCCACTTTGCATGAGATATTTAATAGGATTTACTAGGTTTATGAGAATGCCCCAGGCTCTGCCCTCAGGAAGTTAACTATCTACAATAGGAGATACAATAGGTGAGTAGAAGTGAAGGCATAAATTGATAGGGAAAGAGAGAATTACAGAAGGATCTCAGAATGTTTGAGAAGGGACAGAACCATTAATCAAGGGAAAAGGAAACAAAATAAGATCATACCATTTGAGTTGTCACCTTCCTGACCTTTTAGTGGGGCAAGGGGAAGGAGGACTTGATATTAATGATACTCAGAAGACAGAGTGATCCATTCGTGGCATCTCCAGTATGTTGTATGTAATGGCTAGAACAAAGGGCCTGAGAGTTAAGAAAGGCCTGGGTTGGAAACGTGGTATTGCCACTTGTGTGATCTTGGACAACTCATCAGGCTTCAAGGTTCTTATTTGTTAAGTGAGAGTAAAAATACTAGCAATGATTGCCTCGCTGGATCCTTCCTTGAGAGAGAGACAGAATGTGGGTGCGTGTGCACATGTGTCTAAAGAAAGTATTCTACAAACTTTTCTGTACCCTCTAAATGAGTTGTCGTGAAGGCCAGCTTTCTGGTGGAGAGACTTATGAACAATGAACTGGATAGAACTCTTAAGCAATTCACAGACTAAATGATCAGCACTTGTGACGATTTATTTTTTTGAAAAGGGAAGCCCCCATCCTTAGAGTACTTGCAAAAGAATGATTCAGGGGAGCAACTAGAAGACTCAGTGGATTGAGAACTAGGCATTGAGATGGGAGATCCTGGGTTCAAATTTGACCTCAGACCCTTCCTAGCTGTATGACACAGGGCAAGTCACTTAGTCCCCATTGTTTAGCCTCTACCATTCCTCTGCCTTGGAACCAATACACAGTATTAATTCTAAGACAGAAAGAAGGGGTTGTGATTTTTTTAAAAGAAAGAGTCAGATAAGAGATTTTTTGTAAAGGTCACATCCATCTAAAAGTTGTTCTCTCTGCCTCTCTTGAGACAATGATTACTCATTCTGAAGCAGCTTTTTTGACCTGGGTATGTAGTAGTCAATGCCTAATGGTAATGAAAGAGGGAGAAATGTACATTGGGTAAAATGGGATATTTGTAGTTCATTTATTATAAAATTGAAAATTTTTAAATTTAAATAAATATATATACATATATGTATATATCCCCCTTGATAGAGAATTTGATTATTGGCTCCACCTAAAAGGGATAAACTTAAAAAAAAAAACACCTTGGGGGCAGCTGGATAGCTCAGTAGATTGAGAGTCAGGCCCATACACAGGAGGTCCTAGGTTCAAATCTGGCCTCAGATACTACCCTGGGCACATCACTTAACCCCCATTGCCTAGCCCTTACAAACTCTTCTGTCTTAGAACCAATATATGGTATGGAAGGTAAGGGTTTTAAAAAAACTTACTTTCTGTCATAGAATTGATACTAAGTATTGGTTAAAGACAAAGAGCAAGTAAGGGCTAAGTGACTTAGGATTAAGTGACTTTGCCAGAGTCACATAATTAGGAAGTATCTAAGGCCAGTAGGATATATTTAAAAAAGAAAAACCCTTACCTTCCATCTTAAAATCAATACTGTATATTAGTTCCAAGGTAGAAGAGTGGTATTGCCTAGGCAATGGAGAATAAGTGACTTGCCCAGGGTCACACTTCTAGGAAGTGCCTGAGGTCAGATTTGAACCTAGGACCTCCCATCTTTAAGCGTTGCTCTCAAACCATTGAGCCACCAAGCTGCCTTCCAGTAAGATAGACTTTGACATAATTTCCCAGTCTAGCAAAGTTTGATTTCAATCATCTACTCTCTTTTGCCCAGCCCCTTTAGTAAAAAGACCTTTGGCTGTCCCAGGTCCAAGTCTTACACTTATTCAATCTGTGAGACAATTGACAGCAATCTATTGCCTTCAGATTGGAGTTTTCTCTATGGGAAAACAAATGATATTTCTTCTCATCATATAGACTAAGCTCCTTCAAAGCAAAGACAATTTTTTGGTTTATCTTTGCATCATCAGATATCTAGAACATAGTAGGTACTTCATAAATATTTACAGAATAGAAATCCATCATTTTTCCTCTTCAACCTGTGACATTTCGTTTAATTCAGCAAACACATATTCAGTGCTGACTTTATTTCAGAGCACTGTGTCTGTGGCCTTGAGATGAGATATAAATCTCAGATAAAGCAAGCATTCTCCCTGCCCTCATGGAGCTGTCAGCCTAATGAGAGCTATGGCCCACATGTATAGGACTATTAGCAGTTTAAAGAATTCCTCCTCTGAAAATGAGTTGGACTAGGTGATTCCTTCATCAACAAACATTTATTCGGATTTCTAAGGCCCAAGTTTTAGATACAGGAATTCAGTAAAAGGCAAAAACCTGATTCCCTGCCCTCAAAGAGTTCACATCCTAATGCAGGAGACAACATATACATAGCTAGGAAAATACCAACTATATACAGAGTAGATAAGAGTTAATCTCAGAGGAAAGGGCATTAACAGTGAAGGGAGCCAAGAATTTGAGCTGTCTTTATAAGAGTTAAAGAACTCTTTAAAGAGTTAAAGAACTCAGTAGGTGGAGGTAAGAAAAGGAGAGCATCCCAGACATAGGGGACAGCCAGTGAAAGGAACAGAGTTCAAGGAACAGCCAGAAAGCTAGTGTCAGTCAGTCTAGAGTAGTTGGGATGTGGAATGGGTGCGCTGGAAAAATCTAGTTTTAGAAGCTAAAGAAAGGATATTCTAGTTGCCTTTAGAAAGCTATAGGGAACCACTGGAAGTTGTTAAGTAGTGAGATGACAATGAAGCCTGTGCTTTAGGGAAAGTCCTTTGATAGCTGAGTGAAGGATAGATTAGAGAGGTAAGAGATTTACAGCAGACAGACCCACCAGCAAACTATTGTAACAGTCCATGAGGTGCTAAGGGCCCGTACCATGATGGTATCTGCATGAGAGAAAGGGGCACACAAGAGAGCTTTTGTGAAGATAGAAGGGACTAGAGGACAGTGGTTAGGACAACAGGATGGAAGATCTCTGAGATTCCTTCAGGTTTGATTTCTGATAAACTGAGTGTCTCTGGAAGCCTTTCAGATTTTACAAAGTGCTTACCTCGGGGCATCTCACCATGTTAGGAATGCAATTATTATCTCCTTTTGTCAGATTCTAGATTGCAAGCTGGATTTCCAACTGGCCTAGGTCTGCTCCCTTCATTTTAAGGGTGAGGGATCACCCTAAAGGTGAAGAAACTTGATGGAATCAAATATAATATGTGGCACTTGTCTAAGGAAGGTGCAAGCAAACTGTTGGATGAGTTTGGAGACAGGGTTAAGTGAAGAAGATAGTTCCCAACTGGATAATTTGGAAGTGGAAAAAGGGAGAAAGTTGTATGTGGAAACCTTTTAAACATAGAGGAGATAATGAGCCCTAGAAGCCAAGGAGAGAACTAAATAAATCATTGGGTTGTGAGAAGATGAGATAATGTCAGAGAAATGCACCTTGAAAGGTAAGAAACACCAGGTAAGGGGTCCTGGTATTATTAACCCTGGCCCATTAAGCCTTTTAAAACACTTTCTTGCCTGCACCTCAGGGTGAGATTATTTCTCTTGAGTTATAGTGAATCTATCCTGGAGAGCTATTACTGCCTTTGGTTCATTCAACACAACTGACTTTCAGAGTCCCCATTAATACATGTCCTAGACTTTTCCAGGGGCCCATGGCTCCCAAAGGCATCATTGCTACTCCTTCTCCCTAGGAGAAGAGCTCAGGGCCCAGAGAACCCACTGCTATCCTGGCCCAAGTCATTCCCAAAAAGGGATTCTTCAAAGAGTCCACTCTCAGTGAGGAGAAACAGATTGATCTAAATCCTTCTAGACTACCCTGTTCATCAGGATTCAAAAAGGGTTCCCCTAGGTGCCAAACCTCCCCAGGTTGCTTTTGGATCATTGATATTGCATGGTGAAAAAGAATGCTGGATTTGAAGTTAGAGGGCCAGGGTTACCAGTTCTTTTCCTTACTACTTGTATGGTTCTGGGCAAGTCACTTAACTTCTTGGGCCTCATTTCCATAGTATCAATGAAGCAGGAAAGGACTTTGGAGCCCATAATCCATGGTCCCTATTTCCAAGGCCCAACCTATACTCTCATGTTTATCCCTGTGACCCTCAAAATCATTTTTCATATTTAAGATGAAAGTGTGGAATGAGCTAGGGTGCCAGGATATGCCAGGATATTCTGGTAATCCTAATGGAGTTTGAAGGGGGAAGGGGAATAGATCTCAGATGCCAGGATGCCATCTTTCTACTCCATCACTATCAGACATAATTCTATGTCACTTCCAGGCATGAGTCTTTGGCATGAGATTTTCATTTTCAGAGCATGCTGTCCCAAGAATCTGTTCTCATCTCTCTTCCTTCCTCTTTCCCACCTCCTGATTTTGAAACATTCCATTCTGCATTAAATCTCTGAAATTATTCCTCATGGAATGAAAGCATTCTCCAGTCCACCTTTCAAATTTCAGATTTAACTGGTAGAAGGAATGAATATGATGAAGTTGGTACCTTCCCCGACGTTGGAACTGAAATGATGGACAGCCTGCAGATGAAATCATTACATCTTACATTGCCTGCTAAAGCTTCCTGGCATTCTAAGCCTCCTGCACTATGCACAATGGACCAATCGCCCCAGCAACTAATCCCACATCTGTTTTCCATTGACTTCAATAACTCTCAAGTGATCATCACAGCAGAGGAAGAAGCACCTATGCAAAATGGGATGATGAAATGGGGTGATCCAATAGACTAGATTTAATAGATCTATGGCTGGAATCAAGAGACTACCTTATAAGATGGAGACCCTGGAGCTCAGGGGAAAATATTTGTAGAAAATCTAAGCCAGGATGAAGCTTGCTGTGAGTTCAGGGCTGTGCAGAGTAAGCAAGGTCCATCTGTATGCCATGTTTCCATTTTAAAGCTACTGCTTTCTAAGAGCACTTTCCACCTACATCCATGAATTGAAGAAATAGACACTGAAAATATCTCTCTTCATTGCTGCTCTTGGTACTAAGAACAGAGGAGAGGGAGACTCAGAAATTCTTCTGAGACCTATCTACAGACTAAACTCACTTCAACGTCAGTCTCTTTCAGGTAAGTTGTTCATCTCAGGACTTCCCTTGGATACCTCTGTCCTCATTCATACAAACAAAGACCTTCAGAGGATTCCCCACTCTCCTGGGGACTCAGAGAACCAGAACCCCAGGATCAGAACCCAATGCACTAGCCCAGATGGAAAAACACAGGTTTAAAACATGGCAGAAAAAAAAAGACTTGGGCCACCTGATTCAGTAGGGGTGGCTCCTCAGGGAAGAGGTCCCAGTAAGATATCTCTGACATATGATCCTACATTACTCTACAAGGTGATGGAACAAGGAGCCAGGTTCTGGATTGCTGCTCCTCCCGGGCCTGACTGGGAGGTTCAGCTTCCTTGAGAAATATGAGCCATTCTGGGGTCTCGTACCCGGATGGAAACAGCAGTAAGTGGCATGCTGAAGCTTTGTGTGTGGCTGCTTCCAGACCTCCCAGGGAACTACTCACAAGTGTTTATCCCAATCTATAACCAGATAGTATGAGACTTTCCTTTTTTGCTGTTCAATTTCATAATAACCCGTATAGCAGATTACACACTTGGTAGATGTTTTCCTTCCACAAAAGAACATTTTCCCCCAACCAGTTACTTTGTTTAGTGTCAGAGCGAGCTTGTAAAACATGTATAGGGTGTCCCAAAAGCCTCAGTGTTGTTTTAAGCCTTAATAGCTTTCAGAGCTATTAAATAGCTGTACATACTGACTTTTATATAGAAAGGCAAAGAAATGGGCTAAAGTCAGTAAGCTAGAATTTGGTCAGGCTGAGAGAGAAACAACCCAGTGTAGTGGTTAGAAGGCTGACCCTGAGGTCTAAAAGGCCTGGGTTCAAGTTCTGTCTAGCTGTGTGGCCCCTAGGCAAATCACTAGTCTTCCCTGAGCCTCATCTTCCTCAACTGTAAAATTAAAGTACTGAACAATACATCCTCTGTGATGTATAATCATAAGTTAAAAATGATTTTCTGATGTATCCATGAAGACAACTTTCACATCAAGAGTATTCAAAACTAATAAAATCAGAGGCAATTAAATTCTAGAAATAACTTTGCCTCAGTTTCCTGGTGACCAAAAGAGAGAGTTCAATTGACAACTCTAATGAGGGTCCAAACAACTAGCATATATCCTGTAGTCAACACTTGCTTGTGGATTAAATTAATGAAACTAAATAAGTAAATTATAAAATAAATTAAAGAGTTTATTAATCACATACTATGTGCCAGATATTATGCTCAATGCTAAAGATACAATGGCAAAAAAAAGAAACAGTCCTAACCTTCTAGGACTGAAGGCATGTACATAATTACAAGTTAAGGAGTGATCGGGCTAAGGAAGAATTTAAAAAGAGCTCAAGAAATCTTGGATAAGGGAGGAAACAGGAACATCTAGAGCAATCCAAGAAGGCCTCCAAAAGGAGGTGGCAGGGGCAGCTGGGTGGCTCAGTAGATTGAGAGTCAGACCCAGAGACTCAGGAGCTCCTGGGTTCAAATCTGGCCTCAGACACTTCCTAGCTGTGTGGCCCTGGGCAAGTCACTTCACCCCAATTGCCTACCCTTACCATACTTCTGCCTTGGAACCAATACTTAGTATTAATGCTAAGACAGAAGGGAAGGGTTTTAAAAAAAGGAAGTGGAACCTCAATGAAGGAGAAGCTTCCAAGAAAGGTAGAGACAGTCACTGTAGTCATAGAGTAACTACCATCTAATGGCATGTGTCCTCATTAAACACAGTGCGAATGTGTGGTTCTCTTAGTCCTTGGAGATGATAAGCACCATCTGTCATTGTCTGCCATATGTCATTTCTTTCTCTCACCCCTTCCCTTTGCCTCCAACCCCCCCACCCTTTACAATTAAGGAAACTATAAGAATCAATTAGTTCTTCATCTCAGAGCTGATGCCTGTTAGGCAGGTCCACCAAAAAACGTCTCTCTAATAAGCAAGCAATAATTCAGTAACAAAGTGAGAACATCTTATTTGTAAGGGTTGGGGAGGAGACTTCATGTCTTTGAAAATCAACTCAATCTCCTGGAAGAAAAAAATAGAGATTTGGAGAAGTCTAGGTTTCTACTTCTCCCCATGTGGATGCACAGCTGCCATTAGTGATAAGGATGGGAAGATATCACATATGCCTTCATCAAGGAGAATGCATCATTGGCCCAGGAGATTTTGGAGATTAAAATGGCTTCATTGGAAACATGCAAAGTAGAAGACTCAAATGGTCCTATTTTCTTGGTGCTTTTCACCCATCTCCAAAAAACTGGACAACCTATGAAAGATCATGCATTTTGTTTTCTCCTTGTGATGGAAAGTTGGTATTTGTAACAGGTTTCATGGAGGCCCCCAAACAACAGATCAAGATCTGTGTTACCACGTAGCTTTCTTGGTGATTTTTGAAGTGAATGGCCCCTGCTGTGACCCACATTCTGTGATTTTTCCAGGACCAGTATGGAAGATAATATGACAGGCAATAATGGCATATCCTTCTCCATTTCTTCTCCAGAATAGCCTCCTTCCCTCAACTCCTCACAAAGTCAGGAATTAGTGGGATGAAAACACAAACCATCAAGACCCTCAGTTGAGATCATTCTGTGA
Source organism: Gracilinanus agilis (assembly GCF_016433145.1). Lineage (NCBI taxonomy): Eukaryota > Metazoa > Chordata > Mammalia > Didelphimorphia > Didelphidae > Gracilinanus > Gracilinanus agilis. The sequence continues at coordinate 42,453,559 of NC_058134.1, forward strand.
CTTATTGAAAGAAGAAACTTTTTTCATCTACAGTGAAACCTTCCCTGACAACACATCCCTTTCTCTCTAAAAATTCTTCTTAAACGCTCGTTTGTTGTTTTTTTTCATGAATCCAGGAGAACCTCAGTGGGCTTGGGCTGTCACAAAGGGACCACTGATGCTGATCCATCATCGGAAGGGATATCACCAGGCCCAGCTTGAACAGGCACCATTAGCGTCTTCCAGCTCTAGTCCAGGCGTCGGCAACCTATGGCACGCATGCCAAAGAGGGTTTACAGGCTGGTTTTTCTTTGGCATGTGAGCCAGTTGCTGCTGCCACGACCCCTTCCCTGCAACTTGAAAGCCACTGCCAGGGGCATGGCCCTGTCCCCACTGCACCTGTGGGAGTCTGCACATGGTCAGGACCAGAAGGAAAGAGGCTGGAACCTTGACCCCCTGCTTCTTAACGGTTACCACCCCTGCTGTAGTGACTCTGGTGGGATAATGTGATGGTCTGAGTCTGATTCCTGTGGGTGAGATGTCCACATCAGGCCTAAACCATCACTTTAATCAACCTTTTCTGAGTATCCCGAGTTCTTGGTTTTCTGTCTCCAGTGGCTGAGGAAGGGATAGAACGTACCTTCTCGTCTTTCAGTAGGTCTCCTCTGGCTATCCACAGTTTCATCTATTGAATAAACTGGAAGCAAAAGTGACCAGATTTCAGTAAGGAAAACAGGTGAAAAGCATTACAGCATTCATTCAAAATTCATTCATTCATCCATTCATCCATTCATTTAAAAAATATTAGTTAGGTGCCTGCCATATTCAGAGCATTGCTCTGGCTAGTGGGGGAAATATAAAGTATATAAGATATAAGATAAAGTATATAAAATATAAGATAGAACCAGGACCTCAAGGAATTTAGAGTGAAGTGAGAAATTAAAATATAAACATAGAGAACAATAATATATACTATAATGACAGGACACATTTCTCAGAGAGTTCCCAAACCAAGATCTTTTGAGGTCCAAGGCTCTTAAGAATATAAAATAATATCAGCTTAAGGCCAGGAAGATCTGAATTTAAGTTCCATATCCGACATCTACTGGCTGTTGTATGTCTGATAAAGTTGCTGAGCCTCTTAGTGTGTCCAGGCAAAACTCTAAGACTTTTAGCCATAGAATGGTTGGGAATATGAATTTGGTAAAGAGGAATTTCATATGCCAATAACATGGTAGAAATCCATTTCAAAATAAAAACAACAGCTTAAATTTATAGAAAGCTTAAAAAATTTTAAAATACTATACACACAGGGACAGCTGTATAGCTCAGTGGATTGAGATCAGGCCTAGAGACAGGAGGTCCTAGGTTCAAATCCAGCCTCAGACACTTCCCAGCTGTGTGACCCTGGGCAAGTCACTTGACACCCATTGCCCACCCTTACCACTCTTCTACCTAAGAGCCAATACACAGAAGTTAAGGGTTTAAAAAAAACACTCTACACACATATATTTTACATATCATATAAATTATGTTGCATTTAGAGAGAGAGAGAGAGAGAGAGAGAGAGAGAGAGAGAGAGAGAATCTCCTTGAAGCCTCCCAACAATCCTTTAATAGAGAATTAATACCCACATTTTACAAATAAGGAAACTGAAGCTGAAGGAGTTGACTTGGCCATAATTACACAAGCAGTATCAGAGCAGGACTTGAATTCAGGTCCTCGTGACTTCTGATCCTCCACTCTAGCTAATATAAACTACACAGTGCTTCCAGCCCATATGCACTTTTGTTCCCAATGAGTACAAACGATGACTCCTTTGCAATGATTGCATTAATTAAATGCCCACAAGTTGAAGTATGTAAAATATGGTCATTGGTTCCAGCCCAATGGGAAAATGTGAGATTTGAGATACTGCAGCTTCAGAGGGTGAGCTGCGCCTTACTTTTAGATCTTTTCCAAGTCCTTTCACATTTTGCTCTCTTTTTAGAATCCCAGAACAACCCTGTGATATAATAAGTAAGGCAGGTATTATTTTTCCCATCCCTTCCTTTCTTTTTATTTCCTTCCCTTCTATGGTTATATTAACTGAGGTGCAGAGAGGGTGACTGGTTTGTCTGAAGCCACACAGCTTGTTGGTTGGCAAGAGAAGTTGGGCTAGGACCTCGGCCTGTTGCTATTCCCCTTGTGCCATTCCTAGGGGGAAAAAAGCCTTGTCCCTTCTCACTTACTCATCCTTGCCCTCTCATCTTCCCCACCAAAGGGAGTGAGTATGTAGGCAAGCTGGATCAGCTTCTTCCTCTTCTCATTACGTTCTAACTTTTATCACATACTCAGCTCTATGCATCCTGACATTGTGCACCCTCACCGTAGGAAAAAAGGAATATGCCTAATTTCAGAAGCAATCATTCAGGCAATGAGCATTTTTTAAGCCCCAACTCTGTGCAAGCACTGGGGAGACTAAGCCAAAAATAAAATTAGCCCCTGCCCCCCAAGAACTTACATCGTATGGGGAGAGACAGTAGGAATGTTGCACACACAGCTCATGCAGTTCACAAAACTCCCAAGTGCAGCCCAAACCAGATCAGCAATATTTAACAAAATGCAATAAAACATAGATAGTATTACATTTAAAAATTTAGTCAACATGCAGCCCGCAGGGATCCTGATGTGTGTTTAGAGGCCCCTCATTCTATTTGAGTTTGATATACACACATAGGAATATACAAAATTGATTCAGAATAAATACGGCATCTTCCTAAAGTCTTCATGCAGATCTTAGCTTTACAAGCTCAAGGCAGGAGCAGTTAAGTGACTCAGTGGACAGAGAGCCAGACCTGGAGAAAGGAAGTCCTAGGCTCAAATCTGGTCTCAGACACTTCCTAGCTGGGTGACCCTGGGCAAGTCACTTCACCCCAATTCTCTAACCCTTGCTGCTCTTATGCCCTGAAGCCAATTCTTAGTATCAATTCCAAGACAGAAGATAAGGGTTAAAAAAAGTGCTCAAGCTATTACTTAGCCCTGTCTAAGGTAATTGTTAGAGGGAGGGAAAGACAGCATCAGCTGAGGGGGGCATGGTATGGGAAATGAGAAAAGGTTTCACACAGAAGGTGACCCTTTAACTGAGCTTTAAAGGAAACAGGAACTCTGAGAGGCAGAGGTGAAGAAAGGATGCCCTCTAAGGATGAGGGATGACCCTGTGCAGAGATATAAACATGGAGATGAAATAGCTAGAAAGCCAGCCTGGCCAGACTATAGAGAGCATGATGGGAATCATGTATAATAAAGATGGTGGATATCGGACAGGGGAGTGAGTTCAATTTGGGTTGGAATCCTGCCTCAGAGACTAGCTAAGTGGCCCTGGGCAAGTCACCTAAATTTCCCTGTGCCTCGGTTTCCTCACTTGTAAAACAGGAATAATCAAAGCATCCACCCACCCAGTGTTGTTGTGAAGATAAAATGAGCTAAAATATAATAATATGTATTAAATACATAAGATATTATATATAATATTATGCAATCAGGCTAGAAAGATAAATTGGAAAGAAATCATAGAAGGCTTTACATGTTAAACAACTCATGTTTTATCCTAAAAATCCACTGTAGTTTATCCAGTGGGGCAGTGACAGGGTGAGACCTTTGCTTTAGGAACTGTATTTCATGAAATATTATTAAAATATGCCAACGATAAGAGGATTCAACTAAGGTTTTAAGCCTAAATGGTGAAATCATAGGAAGGTGGAGAGCATCAATGAAGGGGGAGATACATAGGTAGACATATACTAGTAAAAGATTTCAATCTGTTTCTCTTTGTGGGTAAAACTCTCAGCTAATAGTTGCAGGCATTAGTGGTCTGGCTCAGCTGGCTTTCAAGAGCTGTCCAAATCTCTGTGTGTGTGTGTGTGTGTGTGTGTGTGTGTGTGTGTGTGTGTGTGTGTGTCTAAGATAGNGTGTGTGTGTGTGTGTGTGTGTGTGTGTGTGTGTGTGTGTGTGTGTGCACTGTAAATGATCTAATCCATGAGACGGCGATTTGCACTCTGCTTATGTCAAAGCGGATAAGCTGTCTCAGGGAAACAAGCTAGGCCTGTGGCTTTTCTGAGTGATCACAGCCAAATGAGAGAGAGAGAGAGAGAGAGAGAGAGAGACAGAGACAGAGACAGAGAGAGAGAGACAGAGAGAGAGACAGAGACAGAGAGACAGAGAGACAGAGAGAGAGAGAGCGAGAGAGAGAGAGAGAGAGAGAGAGAGAGAGAG
>NC_058134.1:42460719-42513463 GCF_016433145.1 Gracilinanus agilis
CAAATATATAAATATAAATGAATCTATAAATATATAATATTTATTAAAATATTATGTTAATACTATAACAATATTATATAACATATTAATTATTTTATTGATGATGTGATATATTAATAATCGATTCTATATTATATATATAATTGATGGATTCGGGGGCCCACCCCCTACTCTATAGACTAGTGATAATATATAAAATTTTAAAGTTTGCAAAGTACTTTACTGGAAGCTGGTGACACAGTGGATAGAATGTCAAGAATACAGATCCAGCCTGAGACACTGACTAGTGTGACCCCAGACAAGTCACTTAATCCTCTTTGTCTCATTTCTCTCATCCATAAAATGCACTGGAGAAGGAAATGGTAAACCATTATAGTATCTTTGCCAAGAAAACCCTAAGTGGGGTCACAAAGTCAGAAATAACTAAAAAAAAACAACCGAACAGCAACACTAACAAAAAGTGCTTTCCACATGTTATTTTACTGGGACAGGAGAGGGAAAAGAACAAGCACTTATTATGGGCCTGCTATGTGTTAGGCACTATGCTAGGTGCTTTATAAATGCTAAATCATTTGATTCTTCCTACAATCCCAAGACACAGATGCTATTATTTTCTCTAGTTTACAGATTTTAAAAAAGAAACTAGGGGCAGCTGGGTAGCTCAGTGGATTGAGAGCCAGGCCTAGAGACAGGAGGTCCTGGGTTCAAATCCGGCCTCAGACACTTCCCAGCTGTGTGACCCTGGGCAAGTCACTTGACCCCCATTGCCTACCCTTACCAATCTTTCACCTATGGGTCAATACACAGAAGTTAAGGGTTTAAAATTAAAAAAAAAAAAAAAGAAACTAAGATTAAGAAAAGTTGACTTGATCAGAGCCATGCAGCTCTGCAGATCCTCCTGACCTCAACTCTAGCCATCTTTCTATTGTACAACCTAGCCACCACTCATATATTTTTAAAAAATCATTTGGGAGGTGGTGAAGCTGGGTAGCTCAGTGGATTGAGAGCCAGGCTCAGAGATGGGAGGTCATGGGTTCAAATCTGGCCTCAGACACTTCCAAGCTGTGTGACCTTGGGCAAGTCACTTGGCCCCCATTGCCTAGCCCTTACCACTCTTCTGCCTTGGAAACAATACACAGTATTGACTCCAAGAAGGAAGATAAGGGTGTTTTTTTAATCACTTGGGAGGCAGCTGAGGGGATCAGGCAAGGCTTCCTGCAAGCAATGGTGCATGGGTTAACATCTTAAAGGAAGTGAGGGTCTCTGGGATGGAGATAAGGAGGGAATTCATTTCTGGAATGGAGGAACAGAGATGGAGGGTAGTGAGTGAGGACCAGAGAGAAGGCCAATTTGGCTCAATCACAACTGCAGAAAAGGAAGCTTTTTGAGCAAAGCCCACCAAACTTTATTCTTGAAGGGGTTTCTGGGGGCAGCTAGGTGGCTCAGTAGACAGTGAGCCAGACCTGGAGTCAAAAGGACCTGGGTTCAAATGTGGCCTCAGCCATTTCACTAAAACATATAGTTCATGAAAGAAGTAGAAAAAACAAACCTAGGAAGGAAGGAAAAAGATTGAGACATGCTGTTATAAATGGCAAGTTAAGGAGTTGGCATTTTATCCTAGAGACAAATACAAAGCCAGTGAAGATTCTTGAGCCAAGGAGTGATGGAGTCACACCTCGGTTGGTTAGATTTTAGCTTACTTTAGTGGCTATTGAGGATCATTGAAAAAGGGGAGATACTGGAGACAGAAGGATCAATTCAATCATGAGCATTTCCTATGTGCCCATTTTCTAGGTATATTTGACTTAGGGCTCGTTACTTAGGACTAGTTACTTCATCTGTAAAATTTGATAATAACGCCTTACTATTAGTTATTACTATTTATCATAGCTCATATTTCTAAAACATGTTAGAATTTTCACGGCATCTTTATCTCTACAACACAGTGAATTAGGCTAGGGGTTGAGCCCATGGATATGCTGGTAAATGTTTAACAACAAGCTCTCTTAAAAAAAACTGTACATAGGACACACTTCTATGTTCATTCTATTATTAACATTCTCTCCATCATTTTGTTAATCTAGTTAATCACAATAAAATAATAAATCAAGACTTGATTTGTAGCATTTGATGATGTCCAAGTTATAAGTACTCACACTAAAATTTTAACAATCAGCTCCTAAACTGTTCGAGCTAGCTCCAGCACAATATTGACCTGGACCCCTCAGTCTCACCAGGATCCACCCTTCCCCAAGGATCCATCATCCTAAAGATGAATCTGTTTTATCTTCCTGTGTATTTCAGGACAAAAAAGGAGGGCTGTGATATTTATGAATGAATGAGGGGAGGAGGAAGAATGTGTAGGAGTTAACTAATTGCCTTCCTAAGGAATCTTTTCATAATCCCAAGAAATGACATTTTAATAACTTGTGCTGCCACATGTAAATGATGAGATGTTTGAAAGGTGGGACAATGCCTGAAGAATTGCCATGAGAAGTATAAGATGTTGTACAAAAAGTAGGTGGCATTCCTATTCCCACAAATAATGATCTCTCATTGAAGTCATCCAAAATATTGGTTTGCTTTGACAGAATCACAAAGCTAAGCTCGCCCCAGCTTAAAGTAATGCCACCAACTTCTCCTTTGCCCCCATCACACTAAACCTTGTTTTACATTTATCTTCATGTACCCATGCGTAGAATGAAATGGATGTTCCTTGAGGACAGGGACAAGATTAAGCTAATCTTTTGCACTTGTCATCTTTCATTCAATTCAACAAACATTTATTAAGCTTGTTTGTAAGATGCCATGGTCATCTGCTGCCTCCAAGGCCATCGCTAGTCATCCTGGATTTTGTCTTGCCACTGGACTTCAATGACACTGGAAGAGAGAACAAGGCAACTCTGCCTCATTGAAATCCAATTCACAAACAAGTCAAGACATCACCCTGTGATCTTATTAGACTTCTTCAAAAATGAAAGTCAAAAAAGAATGAAGTGTTTGTTATGTGCCAGGTACTGTGTTAGGTCCTAGAGACACAAAGACAAAAGCAAACCAGTCCCTGCCCTCAAGAAGCATACATTCGTTGGAGGTGGGGAGACAAGTACATAGAAAATTTAATACAAAATAATATCTGTGGGAAAGGCACAGGACTCATATGAAGGACAGTTTCCTATTAAGTTCTTGAGGGGCAAAGACTTTTGTCTTTGTATCCTCAGCATTTAGCCTAGCCCTTAGCACACAATATGTACTTTAGACATGCTTGTTGATGGAGTAGGTTGTGACTAAGTAAATTGAAAAAGGTGACAAATGCAAGAAATATTATGGCATTAGATTTGGCAGGACATGGCAACTGATTTTATGGGGGAGGGGATGCAGATTGTAGGAATTTGAAGATTTGAGGCTGACTCAGGTTGTGAACCTGACTTTCTAGAAGGATGCAGAAGAGCAGCTAGGTAGCAGAGTGGATAGAACTCCAGACCTGGAATTGCAAGGACCTGGGTTCAAATGTGACCTCAGTCATTTCACTTCCTGGCTGTGTGATCCTAGGCAAGTTACTTAACCCCAATTGCCCAGCCCTTACTACTCTTTTGCCTTGGGAGTGATTCTTAGTCTTGATTCAAAGACGGAAGGAAAGGATTTAAAGAAAAGAAAAGAATGTGTACATGCTTAACAGAGGTGAAGAGATTTGGAGGAGATGCAGGTCAGGAAAGATCACGAGTTCTGGATGTGTACATTTAAGGTATGTCCAATAGGATCCCCCTCCCCAATTAAAATGTCAAACTGGAAATTTGCAATGTGGCCCTACAGTTTAGGAGAGATTAGGTCAATATCCAGAGATCTGGGAGTCATTTCTATAGGTGATACTGAAGCTATCACTAAAACAGTTAACTGAATCCACAGGGTAGGGCAGGATCGCCAAAGATGTTAAAGAGAAGGATAGAAGAATGTCCAAGATAGCCATGCCTAGGAGTTAGATGATGACAATCCAGAAAGAGTCTAAGAAAGAGGGATCAGAGGTGGGAAGAAAGACAGGAGAGAGCAGTGCCCCAAAAGCCAAGTGAGATGGAGCATCCAGGAGGAAGAAATGATTGGTTCTGTCAGCAGCTATAGAGAGATCAAAGAGGATGGAGGACTGAGAAAAAGCCATTAGACTTAGCCACTAAATAATATTAATAGTCAGCTATCAATATTATTTTTGACATAGGTCTTTCTATTTTCCCTAAAATCACACTGTGTAAGCAACCACCCACCCTGGCTATTCAAAGGAGAAGCCCTGTTGGAAGGAGCAATTTATTAATATGCTTTTGTTTCTGACAATAATAATAACTCAACCTCATATAGTAGTTTAAGGTTTATAAAGCACTTTCCTTACCACTGAGTGAAGTAGGTATTATGAGTTATATATAATAGCTTCATTTTCAAGATGATTAAAGTGAGTCTTAAGGAAGTGATGTGTCTTGAATAAGGTCACATAGTTGGTAAATGTCATAGTTAGAATTCAAACCTAGGTTTTCTGGTGGCAAAGCCGGTGTTCTTCTTTCCTTCTATATCATCCTGAATATTTAAAGAATGGGTTGAAGAGAGAGAGAAGATATTGAAGGCATCTAGAATGAAGAGACCTGGACTTTCTGTAATTATGTTCCATATATTAGGACAAGGCTCTAGGAACATTGAGGTAGCAAAGAAATTCTGAAGGATACTTCTGTCTGTATGGGGTACAGCGAAGAGGATTCAAAGTCAGAGACTTTTCCCCTCTTTTCTAGTGTAAAAGAATCACAGAGCTGAAAGTGACCTTCAAAATCCAACTCTTTATTTGATGGATGAGGAAACTGAGGGCCCCAGAGGTGAAAACAATTATCTGAAGTCTTCCAGCTAATTATCAGAATTTAAATCTATGAAAATTCCACTATAACACAGAATACATACACACAGGTGGAAACAAATATTTTAAAATCCATATGACTGCAGGGCAACTAGGTGGTACAGTGGGGGAGAGCCCTGGGCTTTAAATTGGGAAGACTCATCTTCATGAGTTCAAATCCAGCCTCAGATACTAGCAGTGTGACCCTGGATGAGTCATTTAACTCTGCCTCAATTTCTTCATCTAGAAAATGAGCTGGAAAAGGAAATGGCAAACCATTCCAGTTTCTTTGCCAATTAAAAAAAATCCATGTGGCTTTGAGGAGTGACAGTTGCAAAGCTGAAAGTATTCATAAATTGGCCTATTTTGTGTCTCTCTCTGTCCTTCCCCCACTCTTATGGCCCCACTGTTCTATAAGTAGTTAGATTTTCATTCCTGCATTCATTATTAAAATCCAAAGCCCTGGATTTGTTCCATCACTTGAGAATTAAGACTAATATTTCACAGCAACAGGCAAGGAGAACACCAAGCTCACCATTCTCCCTTTCCCTCACTTTATTCTTCTGGCTCCTGTATTAGGAATAAATTGGAACTGTGAGCTAAAGATAATGGGTAGCTTAGAGGTTAGGAGGGTTTTCCCCACTTTTCAAGCTCAGAAATGTCATCTGTGAGAGCGTGTTTTCCAGCTGATGTGTCAGAGTGATTATATATCTTAAAGTAATAAATGGCTAAGTCTTAAATCACCCCCTATATTAAAATAATCTGCTAAGAGGGCAATTTCTGACTAATTAAGCCAATGAAATGGCCACATGTCCTTCACTGGACTGTCATAATCAGTCAGCCTGCAATGGCCATTAAGTAATTACATTTTGTAATATCATTAGGAATATTCAAGTTTGTGGAAAAGGGAGGGAAGGAAAAGAAGACATGCAGGATTTCTCTGTTGTCTACATATGGCCATTTTCCAAAGCCAAGCAGCTCTCCGAGAGGTGTACAGACACCCACCCACAACAGCAAGTTAAAATGAATGGAGTTTTTGTAAAAGTGGCCCAATTAGTCAATTTTGAAAATGGCAACCTTGTTAGTTGGTACAAATCAGTGAACATATGTGGCCCCGAGGCCAGCCAGCAAGAACTACCTTCTCACACTGCCAGGAGTAAAAGAGCTTCTCTAGAGATGAACATTCATTAAGTCTCCCAGGGACATTCCAGGGTGTGCTGAGACAGCAAACCCAGCTTCTCCTTTTTAGTTAACTTCCTTGATGATTCATGATTCCATCAAAGAGCAAATGAATCCATTTGACATGCACTATATCATGATCTAAGCCTTGGTTAAACCCCTCTTCCTCATTTTGCTTGGTTTAGGATTCCTATTTTTCAATTGAAGAGAGAGACTCTGGCCTTGAGGCTTCCCCCAGTAAAAGGAGTGATGACCAAAATACTCAATCTCTGTGCCTGTCACTTTCCCAGTAGAATGTAAGCTCCTAGAGGACAGGACAATTTCATTTTTGCCTTTGGATTCCCAGAACCTAGCAGAGTGCCTAGCACATTATAAGGGCTTTATAAATACCTGTTGAATTGAATTCTCTCACACTGGGCATCCCATCTCCTAGGTCTGTCTTTGCATTATTATTCATTCCCCCATTCTTCCTAACTTCTCTTCATTAAGTCAATCCTGAGCTCCCTGGCCATTCCTGCTTTGCCCTAGATGAAGAAACTCGGATCCTGCCCTCAAGGAGTCTACAATTTAGTGGGGGCAGCAAGATTACATTTATAAAACACTTTACTTAATACCTAGAACACAGTAGGTGCTATATACATAAATGTTGGATATTATAAACGTGGCCACATATAACTATAGTGCAAATTAGAATGATGACTGTAGGTGAGGTCAGACAGAATGTGATTAGAGATTCAAGGAGAGAAAGATTACTTCTGGTTTCTGAGGGAGTCAGAGATGTGAGGAACTAGGGACGATTTTGTAAAGTAGATATCATTTAACCTGGATCTTGAAAAATGGGTTGATTGTTAAAGGGCAGAGACAGAAAGAAGTTTATTCCAGGAATAGGAGGAATCATGAACAAAAGGCAGGGGTGACTTTAGGGAGTAATCCAGTCTGCTGGGGGACTGCAGGAATGAAATGAACCTCTATGTGATAAGATCAGAGCAAGTCAAAGTTCAGAGGGACTCGAGTGCCCCGCTCATGAGCTTTGACTTAATTCAATAACCAGAGGGGAGCTACTGCAGATTTTTGAGCAGGGGAGTGACTTGATCATTGTCACTTTGAAGAATGCAGGGAATCCATAGTGAACAATCACCCCTGGCTTGGATGAGCTGCTCTGCTGGAGAGAAGGTGCCAACTTCAATCAAAATCATAAAACAGCTTCCACTTAGCTGAAAGCTTTGAAGTTTAACCCTGTGAGCCCTCTGTTCTTCTCTCCTTAGATTCATTTTTCATTGACATTTGTGTAAGAACAGTTGCAATCTGATGGATAAACAACGTGTCCCTCCCTACGTCCTTTCTGGAAGCTGTAATTATGGCTGAACTAATGACTGGCATCCCACCAGGATAATATTTAACATTCCCTCAGGTGCTCAGAAGTTTATTAACTGGATGCCTTTTGTTTAAAAATAACAATAATGGTAATAATAGAAGGTGTATTTTTGTTGTTATTGCCTGTTGGCTTTTTTTTCCACTTAAGGGCTTAGGAATATCTCTCTAGGTGGGATTTCCCATCACTGACTCAAGTCTTGCCTGTTTTTCTGCTCTTTGAAAAAAAATCCCATCCTAGGAAGGGACCTGAGAGGCCATCTCTTCCAACTCATTTATTTTGAAGCCAATGTCTGTCCCAACATTTCTGAAACACTATGTGCCAGGCACTATTCTAAACCCCAGGGGATACCAAAGAGATGCCAGAAAGAACAGTCCCTGCCCTCAAGGAGATCACTTTCTAATGAGGGAGAGAAGATACAGCTAACTAGAAATACACAAGATATGTACTTAGTAGATAGGTCATCGCCAAGGGAAGCAGTGGGACCTAAGAAAGGCCACTTCCAGAAGGGGAGATCTGAATTGAGTTTTTTTCTTAATCCCTACTTTCTGTCCTAATAACAACTTTAGAGCAGAAGGGCAAGGGCCAGACAAATGGAGTTAAGTGACTTGCCTAGGGTCACACAACTAAGAAATATCTAAGGGCAGATTTAAACCCAGGATCTACCAATTCCAGGATTGGCTCTCTATCCACTGAGCCACCTAGCTGCCTCTCTTGAACTGAGTCTTGAAGAAAGAGGTGAGCAGGGAGAGCATTCTAAGTGTGGGAGATAGCCAGTTTGAAAAGGCACATCATTGGGATCACTGTCGAGAAATAGCAAGATGCCACAGTTGGCATTTCAGGGAAGAACAGAGCAATTGAGACTCCTTCCAGTTTGTAACTGTTACTGTGCCCTGGCAAGTGGGGCAGGAATGTGATACTCTGCCTAGGAAAGACCAGAGATGGACGTTCTTTCTCATCTGGTGTAAACACGTGATTTGCCAATGCATTAAAAAAATCCCCGGAAAGCCTAGGGGGATTCAAGAGTCTGGGAGTGGGGAAGATAATGGGAGGTCTGGGAACAAGATGAATGTGGATTGGCTGAAAGCTAGTCCATGTCCAGAATTCCAAATGAGCTGTCTGGTTCTGTAACTGCCTATGAAGGATGTTATAAACCTTTAAGCTTATTGGGCATTTGGTGCAATACTGAACTGTTTATTCTCCTGTTGAGAAGAGAGAAAGAAAGGCAGAAGGAAATAAAGGTGGAAAGAAGAGGGAAGGAAGGAAGGAAGGAAGGAAGGAAGGAAGGAAGGAAGGAAGGAAGGAAGGAAGGAAGGAAGGAAGGAAGGAAGGAAGAGATGGAGGGAAGAATTTTATTCTTTAGGTTTTATTTTTTAAGTGTTTTTTTTCCTTAAGTTTCCCTCTAATCCATTCAAGTTGAAAACTAATAAACAAGTTAGGACTCTCCAATACTACTGTCTTTCTAATATTCAAAGATGTCTCTTCCTTCAATCTCCCTTCCTATTTTTTTAACTCCAAAATTTCAAAAGCCTTTTTTTTTATTAACAGTGCAATGAGCTGTATACTTTATTTAATGCAATCAGTGCTAGTAAAACTTGATCTACTCAGATAACAAATGTTTTTGAGACATATAAAAAATTAAGGACATAAGCATGGAAAAATATACCAGCATTCATCTTTTGTCTACCAAGGTGGCAACTGTACTACAAAGTAAACCTCAGATGTAGCTTTCTCTGTCTTTAGTGGCATACCAAAAGTTGCCCAAATCTGTCAACCCCTCCAAAAGACACAATGAAGCACACAGACAGACAACTGGAAATGCCAGGTAGTTAAGTTGACATTAATTTCTTGATCTTTCCATCAAGACCGGGCAGATACAGTAATCCTACACACTGGCTTCAAAAGTCTTTTAAGCTTTGAAAATGACTTCTTTTTATTTATTTATTTTTTTGCTTTAAACCCTTAACTTCTGTGTATTGGCTCCTAGGCAGAAGAGTGGTAAAGGTGGGCAAATGGGGGTCAAGTGACTTGCCCAAGGTCACACAGCTGTGAAGTGTCTGAAGCCACATTTGAACCTAGGACCTCCCGTCTCTAGGCCTGACTCTCAATCCACTGAGCTACCTAGCTGTCCCCTTGNGTTGCTTTGGTGGTTCTCTCAGTGGGGAAAAATAACCAGGAAAGGCTGTTTCATGTAGATCACAAGGGCCTCTCTCTGTTTAGACAAGTTGCCCATAAGTTTTAGCACTCAGAATGCCAATGGAGAATAAGCCAATGACAGTTCTATGCCTCAGGCTAAGCTATGACTGCATGCCTAATGGTATTTTCTGAAACCATCCCCTTTCCCTGAGGGTATGTCATAGCAATGATCATAAATTCTGTCCCATTCACCTAGCAAATTTTATTCGGTCATAACCATTCTACTCGAACTCTACTGTCCAAAGTTACCAGTGACCCCCTACTCGACAGATCTCTTGGCTTATTCTCAGGCCTCATTTTCCATCTCTTGGCAATACTTGACATGGTTTAAAGTGCTTTGTAACCTTTAAAAATCCTATATAAATGTGAGTTATTATTGTTATTCATTTCTCTGTCCTTCTTGAGGATGAAACTTTCTTTGGATTCTATGACATTTTACTCACCAAGTAGTTCATTTACCAAGGGACCCCTCCATCAGCTTTTTTCCTACTCTTACTTTGGGACTCTGGACATTTCTCAAAGTTTATTCCTTAGCATTCTGCTACTGTCTCTCTTCTTGTTCCCCTTTTGCCTCTGACTCTGTCTGTCTCTGTATGTGTCTGTCTGTCTTTATTTCACTGTTTCTGGAAAAAAGAGACAGAGAAATGCACAGAGAGATGCAGAGACAGAGACATCTACACACATCTGTAAATATAAGTGTACATATATAGTTATATAAATATAGATATTCTCTCTCATATAATTTATTCATTCTAATGGCTCCAACTTTTATCTCTTTTTAAATGGTTTCCAAATTGACATCTTAGCTCTGCCCTCCTTCCTGAATGGCAGTTCCATGATTCCAATTGCCTGTTGTATTTTTCTACATTCTTGGAGGTGTGAGACATTCTTACGTGGCCCCCTTCCCCAATCTTGCCATGCCTGTTGCATGGTGAGACCTTGGTTCAGGTCCTTATCTACAATAGCCTAAATTATTGGTCTCTAATTTCCTCCCACTCCAACCCATCCAACATATTGCTGCTGACGTATTCTTACTAAATCTTCTTCCTAAAGAATCACTTTTGTCATGTTATTCCCCTGCTTTAGAACCTCAAGTGGATCCCTAGAATAAAAGCCCAAATCCTGTGTTTGGTATTCATGTTCTGGCACCAACTTAGTGTTCTCAAGTATAGTATAGTGGTTAGAAGATTGGGTTTGAAGGCAGAAGCTCTGGTTTCGAGTCCTGGCTTTATTCCATACTAACTGTACAGTGCAAAGAACACTGAATTTGAAATAAGAGGATTCTGGGTCTGTTACTTATTTCCTGTGTGATGTCAATTCTCTAGCTTCCCCGCTCAGGATAATGAGAAGGAGGAAGGAAGAGTGGGACTGGATGACCTCTGAGATGCATTCCAGCCCTAAATCTATGGCACTATGATCCTTTAATCACAAACAGATCATTTGTGGTCTCTGAGTTTCCTCATCTGTAAAGTGAGGAGAATTATTATATTGCCTGCCTTGTGGTGAAAATGTTTTGCAAATATAAAAAACACCATAGAATTGAAAATTGTTGTTGTTGTTGTCACCCTTAAACACATATTTCAACTAAGCACTTGCAGAGACCAGAGAGAGCTTTGAAACTTTCCCCCTCAGCTATATTGCTGCAATGCAGACACTGACCAAGCTTTCTCATCATGAATCTTCAAGCCTAGTGTTGTTGCCAAGGGAGGGGAATTAGGACCCTCACAGTTCTTCTCAGATCAGGATTTAGTGCTCAGCCAAAGTTGGCCAGCTTCCCCTCTACCCCCATCTCTGGCAAACTGACCATTCCCTCCACCAAGCCTTACACATTTCAACATCTTCCTCTTAGTTTGCTCCAGCTCTCTGGATCACCATTTCCTCATCTCTTTCTATCCAAAATCTAAGCTATTTTCAACATTCAGTTCATCCTTCCTCTTCTTTGATGGGCCTTTAGATCCCTCCTTATTCTCTAGGCCCTAACTTTCAAACTCTTCCTAGAAAGGATCAGAATTCTCAATATATATATGCATACACACACACACATATATATGTATATACATTTTTTTTTCATTTCTGCCAAACCTTTCTGACCAGAAGGGCCAGTCGCTCTAAGGCCTGAAGCAATCCATTTGAAATTCCTTAATTATAAACACTAGTGAAAGGCTGATTCATTTTACCAACCCTGAACGGGACTCTGAGTTGCTGACTTCTGTATTCCCAAACATGATTGGATTTCCACAGCCTTCCTTGGCAGGAGTAATCACTCTTGAGCACTAGACAGCTCCAAAGTCTCTGACAGGGCATTTTCAAAATCCCCATGAAAACCTTTTCTTCCATTGTTGCCCCAAGGCCACAGGAGTTGGTCTGGCTATTAGCTAAAAGGCTTAAAGTGACAGAACAAATTCCCTGTTTTGACTTAAGGTGTGCATAAGTTCATTCTCCTTCAAGGGAAAAGGAATAGGAATGGTAGGTGCCAAGTACGAGTGGATGCTCGTTCCTTTTTTCACAGGTAGCTTGATTGGCTTAACCTTGGTTCCTTAATTTCTTCCCTTAGCAGAAGGCTGAGGAGACTTTTATGAGATTAGATGTTCATGATGGGTCTTAGATCAGAGGAATTTGAGCATTTGTTTCTTTACCTATTCCCTGCAGTGAGTCTAGATAGCAAGAAAACAGAGCCAGCATCCATAAGCTACAAGGTAGCTGAGTGTCAACCCAAAGCATGAGACAGCCTCTGGTGAATGGCACCATACATGATGGACATTCATTCAGCCTCAGTTAAAAGGTCTTTATCATGGCAGGATGGCTCTGAACAACAGTCCTCAATATACAACTCTCCATTCAGTATGGTCTTCTTTTCCCAACTCCAGCGACTATTATTATCAGGAATAATTGACAACATTGCATCTACCTGTCACTGGTCATCCCTTGAGTCCTACCAAGCACTCATGGTTCTCTTGCAGAGACCAGAGAGGGCTTTGACACTTACCCTTCAGATATATTGCTGTAGTGCAGGTGCTGACCAAGCTCTCTCATCATGAATCTTCAAGCCTGGTGTTGTTGCCAAGGGAGGAGAATCAGGTTCTTCTCAGATCAGGGTTCAGTGCCTAGCCAAGGATGGCCAGCTCCCTCTGCACCCTCATCTCTCTCTCACTCCATCCATAGACTCATTCATCCTATTCTACATTCTGCTCTCTCTCTCCATTCCTACATTTGTTTCTCCTACTTCCTGCTCTCTAGTCACACTTTTTTTTTAACAAAACATGATTTGCTTCTGGAACCTCTGTCCACTCATGCAGGGATTTCTAACATCTGCATGAAGGGTTAGATCCTAACGCTCCTTAAATGGGCCCTTGGAACCAGAGGTGACAGTACCCTTGCACCCTCAGGCATGAAGCTGTTACCCTTTTATTGACGTCCCTGGGCTCTAGCAGTATCATTTAATGCCATGTACACTCATGATACCCATCACACACGCAGAACTCTTAAGGCTTCTACCAAGAGATCTGGGTGGTATTCAGGCTAGCCCAGGGCAAAATATAGAGGAGATTACTGCTAAGGTATGTATTGGAATATATGAGGTCCCTTCCTATTTTGAGATTCTGCTAGTATATCCTATTCTTTACCTGATCAAATGCTTCAGGCAACAGTATAATCTGCCTTGCACCTTTCCCCAAGGGTCCATAAAATGGAGAGCTATTGGCCCAATAGATGAAATATATCCTCTCCTAGAAGAACATGCAGCTTGATAAAAAACATAACTTATCTAGGTCCAAACATTAATACCCATTTATGCCAAGATAAATAAAAACCTTCTCTGCATTGGAACTATGGGAGAAACAGGACCGAAAGAGAACTACATGGGAGTGCATGAATGTGTGTTATCCTATCACTCAAACTAACATCCCAGCATTGAGGCAGAATTTGTCATTGGGGCTCCAAGAAGTGAGCATCACTATTTTGGTAGCATGACTTTTCAGACTTTGGTACAATGAGGTACAAAGTTCAGATCCTTAGATTTTGGACTCAAAAAGAAGAAAGGACAGACAGACAGACAGAATATTTATCAAATGCAAACTATGTGCCAGAAACTGCATTAGGTATACAAATCAAAGTATCTATAATAGTCTGTACTGTCAGCGAGATAGAAACAGAAATATTCTTTGAAAAATTATCTGTGTATGTCAACGTCCAGAAAAAGAACTATGAACAGAAATAAGCAAGACATAGTTTTATATATGCATACATCTTTTTGACAAATGATGCCTTCTCTAGTGAAGGGAGGGGAGAGAATTACCTGGGAATTTTAATGTAACAAACTAATTAATTAAGGGAGGGAAAGATAGAAAACATAAAAGAGAACTGGAAAACTAGGGGGCGGGAGGGCTGGGAGAAAAGTATCTATCTGTATGTGAATGAGGCTGATGGTAAAGAAGTCATACCAAAGACCTGAAGTCAGCAAGACCTGAGTTAAAATCTGACCTTAGATATTTCCTAGCTATGTGACCCTGGGCAAGTCACTCAACTCCAGTTGACCCTTGCTGCTCTTCTGTCTTAGAATTGATTGAAAAATTGGAAAGAGTTTTCACTAAAAGAAGAAAATAAAAAGAAGTCATAGAGTCCGATCTACTTGGTTTGAAAGTGAAATGAGTATGGCTGAGGCCCCTCATGAAATAATGTCAAAGTGAACCACTCAGCTGGTATATGTCTACTGTTATCTTGAGTCAAGTATTAAAAAATACTTCCAGAAGAGCACCAGTGAAAGATAATGATGATGATCCCAGACGGTTCCATTTTCCCTTCCAATGAAGAAAAGAAACAAGCTCAGCCCACGTAGGTCCAGTGGCCACTGCTAGTAGGGGTAAAAGATGATGGGGCTTAGTGCTACCACAAGGAACCAGGAGAAAGGTTAGAACTAAAGATCTAGATTTGTAAAATCACAACAAGGAGATAGAAGCTGAAGACCTTGTTAGATTGTATGCTCTACAAGGGCATGAATTATGTCTTCCATAAGCTTTATACATCCTCCAGAGCTTTGTACAAAAATTGTATGTTGAGTTGGAGTTAAGATGGATAAGTCTGTGATGCAAAGGTATAAGGAAGAAGTCCAGAGATCAGAGCCTTGTGGAATGCCCATGGTCATTTGGTCCAAAGAGGTTAAAAGCTATTGAAAGAGCCAGAGAAGGAAATAGAAGAAGAGCCAGGAGAGCAAAATGTGATGAAAGTTTCAGAAAGTGGAAGTTTTAAGAATAAAGAAGAGGTCTGCAGAGTTAGTTGTTAACATAATGGTCAACGAGAATAAGGACTGAGAAAAAGTCAATGGATTTGGCAATTTGGTAATAATAAGTGGTTTTAAAAGTGGAAGCCTTCAAAAAGCATTTATCCTTTTGCTAATATAGTAATTAAGTGTCCCAAGCCCCACTTTTCTCCCTCTGGAATAGTCCTTAGCAAGGAGAGAAGTGAGAGCTGGTGTTGTTGATAGGAAAGCTGAGGCACAGACAAGACAGAGAACAAGTCTTCTAAATTCTACGATTTAGAATTTAGAATCATAGAATCACATCTATGTAAATAGATGTAAGGAACCTGATAAGTGATCCAGACCAACCTTTCATTTTGTAAACATAGAAACTCAGGTCCATAAAGGTTAAATGATTTGTCCCAGACCATATATACAATTAGTGGCAAATCTGGAATATGAATTTGTGTTCCATTTTGAGACTGGACACTTTCTACTGCCTCCTACTACCTCTAGAAATAGGGAGGTTAGGAAGAAGAACAAATTTGATGGAGACGATTATAAGTTTAATGTGAGGCTTGTTTTCTGAGCCTCTGGACCTTTGGCTACAAGTTCCCATGACTTTTGAGACAAATGTATCTGAGAGTAGGCAAGGTCTGGGAGGTGCTGTGAAGGACTCATCTACCATTAACCTTATGACACAGTCACATCTGCCAAGAACTTTGGTGCATGCCAGGCCCATAAGACCTTTACCACCTTGTAAAATAGGTCTTGGAATATTCCCCTCCCAGGACCACCTAAAGCACAAAGTTGGTGCCCACTGATTGGGGAATGGCTGCACAAATTGTGGCATATGAATGAAACACAATACCATGAAAGGTAAAATAGGTTATGCTAAGAGAGATGTGGGATTCAGATAGATAGACTAGCAGAAAAACAGTTTGGAGGTAACCTAAGTATTCAAGGATATAAGAACATAGGATCAGCTTTTCATTGGTTCCCCATCTGCTCCTCCCTTTCCTACTCTCCTCAAAAGAAACAAAAACAATCCCAATAGTTACTCCATTGTACTGGCATTGATGATGACTAAACGAGAGTACAGATACTGACCCTGTTCTGTGGATGCTCATAAGCCAGTGGCCAACAGTGGCACAGAGGAATCTATGTAGCAATGACAATATAAAAACATATCATCCCAAAAATGCTGGGCACAAAAAAATACCCAACAATAATTTACAAATCCTTTGGATGAAGAGGCAATGAAAGTGTATATGGCAGGCATGAAAGAGGAAGTAGTAAGAAGGTTTATTTAGGTTGTAATGCCAAGACTACAATATTCTGATGGGCCAAAAGGTCTGGCCATTCCTTATATGAAGAATGTGAAAAAAATATCTCTAAGATAGGTAGTATGGTGTTTAAAACACTGAATTTGAAGCCAGGAAGACCTGAGTTCAATTCCAGCTTCAGGTATCTACTACTCTCTTTCCATCAGTGGCTCAGCTTGTTTTTGACCCCACAGAACATCATTTCATTCCCTGCCTCCTACCCCACCTTTTAGCTTCTTTTTGTGTACTGCCTTCCCTCATTAGATTGTAAGCCCCCTGAGGTCAGGGACTGTCTTTTTCTTCATTGTATCTCCAGTACTTAGCACAGTGCCCAGCACTTTATAAGTATTTAATAAACATTTATTAAATTGCATTTATCTTAGCCTCTACTTCATCTATAAAATAGAGGTAATAATAGATCCTACCTCACAAGGTTTTGGCAGGTATCAAATGAGAAAATATTGTAAAGCATTTTGCAAATCTTAATGTGCTATATAAATACTAGCTATTAGAGATTAGTTTTTATTAGGATAATGGATGACAACTACAAATAGTTGATATTATATATTTATTAATGTCTCAAGAATACAGGAATTCTCATCTCCATTTTATAGATTAGGAAACCAAGACCCAGAGAAATTACAAAACTTGCTCATAGTCACACAATTAATAATTGTAGGAGGCAGGATTCAAAACCAGGTCATCCTGATTTCAAGCAGAGAACTCTGCGTGAGACAGCCATCTAGATGTGTTTCAAAAAGAGCTTGTAATACCTAGCCTCAGATAAATAATAATAGCATAATCATTATTGGCATGCATATAATGCACACTTTTTCATTTGCTCAAAATAAAACCCTACGAGTGAAGTTCTATAAATTGTCCCTCCCATTTTATAGATGAAGAACCTAAGATTTTGAAAGATCAAATGGAAGAGAACTATCCCCAGATGCCATTTCCAAGGATAAGGAGCCATGATTTGAACATAAAGTATTAACTATGTAACAGAGACATGATGATGATGATAAGCAGGGGCAGTCCTTCTAGACAGAGGGAAGAGCAGTTTCCTAACTTCTATGTGGTCTGTTTGGAAGCTGAGGATTTGTTTTTCTAGCTCATAGCAGATAACAACATTGGTTAGGATTGGTTGTCCTCTTAGACAAAAGCCTAAATACCTAAGGGATGTAGTGCATAGAGACACCTTCATCCATAAAAAGCTCAATCAACAAGCGTTTATTAAGTGTTTGCCAAGAAGCAGGCACTGTGCTAGGAAAAGGGAATCGTTCCTGCCCTCATGGCACTACCATTCTATTTGGGGAAGACAACATGCACATATGTAGGTATATAGAGGGATCAGGGATAAGGATTGGATCTTTAATTTCATTGGTAAAGAAAAGGAAGGTACTCTTTTGTGAGAAGCTCCTTCTACTCAAGCAGGTCAACTCCTTCTCTGTAAATTATAGTCTTGGTCATCCAGAACAGTGAGGCCAATAGAAATAGAAATGGGGGCCACTAAACCATATGTAAGAAGACCTGCAGGTGTCATATTGTCCTAGTTTTTAAAATGAAATGTTATCTATGTTTGGTTTAATTTTATTTATTTTGTTAAATATTTCCCTGTTATATTTTAGGCTGGTTTGGGCTACACTCAGGTATGTTGCAGAGTACATGTTTGACACTACTAGTCTAGAGCACTAATAAGTAAAGTGCCAGAACTAGTTATGGAATTAAGAAGCCCAAGGACTTTACCAAGACCAAAAACCATATGATCCCATTAGCTCCCTGATTAGTATAAGGTAGCAATTATCAAAGTGTATTCTAGGGACTTCTACAGGTCTTGTGGTCAAATGTGGTCAAAATAGTTTTCATACTAATATTAAAATGTTCTAATTTCTACTAAGGTAAATATCCCTAAATATAGCCCACATAAACAACAGCTCTTTGGGGTCTTCAGTAATTTTTAAGAGTGTTAAAGCCCCCCAAAATGCCACTGTAGATAAACCCAAGGCTACATTCAAGCTAGACTCATAAGAGTATAGAAATAGAATAGTGATCAGGGGCAGCCAGATGGTCTAGAGCAGTGATTCCCAAACTTTTTTGGCCTACCACCCCCTTTCCAGAAAAAAATATTACTTAGCCTCCTGGAAATTAATTTTTTTTTATTTTAATAGCAATTAATAAGAAAGATAAATGCACCTGTGGCCATCACCACTCCCCTGGATCACTGCAGCACCCACCAGGGGGCAGTGGCGCCCACTTTGGGAATCACTGATTTAGAGGACAGAGAGCCAGGCCTGGAGATAGGAGGTCCTGGGTTCAAATCTGCCTCACAGACTTCCTAGCTGTGTGACCCTGGGCAAACTTCAACCCCAGTTGCAAAGCCCTTATCATTCTTCTGCCTTAGAACTAATACTTGTATCAATTCTAAAACAGAAGTTAAGAGTTTTTGGGTTTTTTTTAATGACCATTAGAGAAGGAAGGACAGGAGAGAAAGATATCATGAACTAATATTGGTCAGTATCTTTAGTCTAATATTACAACATTATAAGAGTAGAAATCTAACCAGCTGGTTATGCTGCCATTGGTGGGCTTTTAATTATAGGAGGATGCAGAAGATTGTGCAAGAAACAGAAGTTTTCAGGAAATAAACCAATGTAATCCAACCTAGAAGGAAATTGCCCCCAAATGTCTACATTGGAGGTTTTAATTATTGTGTCATTTCAGTCTTACTGTCAGAGCTGATTCAGAGAAGTGACAGATTTCCCAAAATACCATGCAATTTAATTATAATTAACTCCTTAACAATTTAATTGCAATAAAACCCTGTTTCTCCAGAGTTCAAGTACTCAAGATCCCCTCCCCCTCGGTGTTGGGAAGAGTGAGAGAAGAGTCAAAAAATCCAAAACCAAGAATTTATTCCAGAAAAGCAGTTTTGGGGTCAAGGAACAAATTACAGAAATAATAGCTAATTTCACGAAAGAACATGACAACAGTGAGAGAACATACCAAAGCTTTTGAGATGCAGCCAAAGCAGCTCTCTGGGGAAAGTTTGTATCTCTGAACATCCGTCCATTGTCACCAAAAGAGAGAAAAAACGGATCAATGAACTGGGCCTGG
Source organism: Gracilinanus agilis (assembly GCF_016433145.1). Lineage (NCBI taxonomy): Eukaryota > Metazoa > Chordata > Mammalia > Didelphimorphia > Didelphidae > Gracilinanus > Gracilinanus agilis. The sequence goes on from NC_058134.1 coordinate 42,480,003, forward strand.
AACCAAAAGGCAGCTTATAGAATGCTTCAGCCTAATCTCCTACACTTTCTTCAAGAGACCTTGGAGAGTCCAAAATCTTCTTCACAGAGAGAAGTGAGGTATATGGAAGGCACATGAATTGCCCATTGGACACACAGGCAGTAAATTGCAGCATGAAGAAGGAAAAAATGATGGGTTTCGAATGAGAGAACCTGAGTTCAAATCCAAGCTCTGCCATTTATTAACTGGGCATCATCAACTTCTTCATCTAAAAAGTGAAGGTGCATCTTTCCATCTCCTTTGTAAAGGTTGGGGAATTGGGGTATGGAATATTACATCTGCCATCAGATTTAGGTAATATATTGTTTAGTTTTTCTGCACTGTTTTGGGGGGTCTTTTGCCCTTTTATTATAAGAGATAACTTGCTGCAAGAGAGGGGGGAGATGATATATTCAGAAATGAAGGTTATATGAAAACAAAAAAGAATTCCTGTTAAAATAATGGCATTAGGGGGCAGCTGGGTAGCTCAGTGGAGTGAGAGTCAGGCCTAGAGACAGGAGGTCCTAGGTTCAAACCCAGCCTCAGCCACTTCCCAGCTGTGTGACCCTGGGCAAGTCACTTGACCCCCATTGCCCACCCTTACCAATCTTCCATCTATAAGACAATACACCGAAGTACAAGGGTTTAAAAAAAAATAATGGCATTAAAGGACAGAGGGGAGCCAAGATCTCCCACATATATTCTAGCAATGATCTAATAAAGAAACTAAATTGAAAAATGATGAAGAATTCAAAGCAAGGTAAGCTCCTTCATTCAGGCCAAGACTGTACAAAAAGATAGTCTAAATTTGTGAGTGCCATCCTGCCAGGAAATCCAACACATGATCAGGTGAACAAGCTCAAAGCTCACAGCATCACCTTTGATGCCACAAGGGTGACAGAAGACCAAAGCAGCATCCTGCCTGGGCATACCCCAGTGGGGATAGAAGACTGCAGCAGGGCCCCAACTTGTATTCCCCACAGGAGATAGAACAATACTACAGGACCCTAACTGGGGACACTGAAGTCTGTCACCACTTTTAGCCAACAACCAGGGGAAGTGCTAGCCAGCAGGAAACCATGACCAGTGTAGGAGGGGATGGGAGGGGTAAGGTTCGAATCAAACCCTATTATAGATTCCCAAATCAGGAATTAAGTTTGAAAATAGAATTAACAAATAAATCCAGATCAAATTGCCTACCAGAAATAGGAAGAGGAAGGGATGGGAGGGAGAGGGATAAGTTTGATCATATAACTTGGGAAAACTTGCATGGAAATGTATAACACGTAATTGTTAAGAAAATAAATTTTTTTTAATTTTGAAAAAAATTAAGCAGTAAAGATACCAAATGCTATGAAGAAGTGTTTTTAGGTCGAGAGACAACCAAAAGGAAAATCCAGGAAAAAAAAGACTCATTCTGCAATAAGTAAAAATAGAACTGCAGCAGAGGGATGGTTTGGCCACAAGGACTAGAAGAGCTAAAAAATGAAGAAACTCTAGAGGGAACAATGGGAGGATGAATAAATAGCCAAGAAAGTTGACCTGATAATGGATCCCCTAAAATGTTTTAGACTAGTCCAATCAGAACTCAGTAAGTCCATGAGACAGAATAGCTACTGTCACTGTCACTCCATCACTACTGTCCATTAGTATAACAACATACCCCATTTAAATTGAGATATAATGTATTGCTTAAAACCTGTTTTCATGGGACTCTTCTTACTGGTAAGAGTCCCAAGTAAATGGTTTTTGAACCCTAGGTTACATAAACAAGCCCTTATTTTTTAATAAGCACCTATTCAGTACCAGACATTGTTGCTGTGGTTGGGAAGTCATTTTGGTCATGCCTGAAGCCATTTAGGGTTTTCTTGGCAAAGATACCACAGTGGTTTGCTATTTCCTTTTCCAGCTCATTTTACAGATGAAGAAATGGAGGCAAATAAGGTTAAGTGACTTGCCCAGGATCACACAGCCAATAAGTATCTGAGGTCAGATTTGAACTCAGGAAAATGAGTCTCCCTGATTTCAGGCCCTAGACATTACAAGATACAAAGACAAATACAAAATAGTACATGCTCTGGGGTTTGGAAGTATGATAATATGTATAATTAGCAGGGCAGCCCTGGATGGACAAATCACTTAATATCTCTCTTTGTGACTCATCTGTAAAATGAGGAGGTTGGATTAGATGACCTCTGAAGTCCCTCTTGGAGCAGGAATGTCAAACTCAAATAAAAGATCCCTTTAGCTCCATATAAAATTAGATAACCACAAACTAACATCATCTATGTTGTAGTTTATATTTTGTATTTTGTTAAATCTTTCCCAATTACGTTTTAATCTGGTTCCACCATAGTTTTGCAAACAACAAATCTGATACCTCTGATCTAAAGATATAAAAATCTATACAGAATAATCTGAGGTTTTAGGAAAAGACCTATTCTAGGATGATGCTAGCATCTGCATGACCTTGGACAAGTTGCTTTCCCTGTTCTTCAGTTTCTCTGTTGGTAAAATGAGGTTTGGTCTCTAAACCCCTATAGTCCTTCCCATCTCTAGATCTCGTATCCTATGAATTAAAGCTTGAAGGGAGTTCAAGGTTCTAAGAGGCAGGTGTCCAAAGCAAGACTAAAACCCCTTCTATGTATAAGAGATGGTCTGTGATAGAATGCCATTGAGAGAACAGGACCTAGGCAAGTGTGAGTGAAGGCCATAATAAAATTTAATCAACTTAAAAAGCTGGTTAGGAGGCACATTGTGCAAAGTCTTTAAACATCCAACTGAGAACCACTAATATGTGTTTGCCCCTGAATGAGCCTATGACCAAAGGTCATTTTTATCAAGTCTTTTGCCTCTGATAAGTCAAGGAGGTTAATAGAGTTACTTCTGGCTGACTTGCTGCATGGAAGGGGATGTCTCTGCTTGCTCATTTTTTCCAGTGATGTTGCTTTCCTTTGTGAAGGAGCTACATCTAAATTAGAATCAGACAGCTGAGGCCAGTGATGCCAAAGCAGATATGAAGAGAGGGGTGACTGTGGAGATTTCCAAGGCAGCTTCACTATTATTTTCCTTAGGGGGTGATGTTATCCAGGGTCAAATAAAACCTGAAGGAAGATGTTAGGGGGACTTCTGATAGATACAATTGGCTAAATTAACTTGAAAATACATAAGTGAAAATACAACTTTGTCATACACCAGCCATCTCCAAAGTTCATTTCCCGACTCAATTGATTTTGCTATGGTGGCGTAAAAGGGATAGGAATGGGCAGGACTAAGAGCAGGAGGAAGGGCATTCTACTCCTAACCACCCATCACCCTCACTCTAAATAGATAGCAGTAGGCTTAGTTCACAAAAATAGACAATGAAGCCCCAAGACCAGAACTATTCAAATTATATTTTAATCAAGCCCCAGGAGATAAGGAAGCGTTATATAGGAAGTCATTAATAGAAAACAGCAATCTTCCATGCCTCTGCTAATGTCGGTATGCCTCATTCCTGCACAGCTTGGTAAATTGGCAGCTGATCTCCATTTACTCAGATGTTCATTCAGGTCCATTTCAGGAAGGTTCATCCTATGGCCTTGCATTGCTTTGGGATATTTTTTTGTAATGAACTGTTAGAAGATAAGTGAGGCTGCAACAGACTCGGGCCAAAGCCCCCAAAACCAAGGAGCAAGGAAATGACATAGGAAGGGATCATTTGTACAGCTTAAAATCTCTTCCAGTATTACTTCTTCTCAGAATGAAGACTATGGAAGGGTGATTGGAGCTTTGTCTCAAGGTAGAAAAGTTTTGAGGATATTGTTCATTTTCAGGATATACTTCTTCCCCTGCCTCATTCCAGCCCTCAGCCTCACCCCCCCACCCAGTGGTCTTCTTCCCTTCTTAATACTTCATGGTGTTCATAAGATGATAAATTTAGAGTTTGAAGGGACCTTGAAGGTCATTGAGTCTAACTTCACTTTAGAGATAAGATTAAGTTTAGTTACAGACAAGGTCACACAGGTAATAAATGGCTGAGCCAGATTCTTGATGCCAAATCTCTTACCTTTTCCACTGTTGATGCATATCAAGTAGGGCTTTGGTGAAAGATTTATATCCCCACCCTTTGGATGTGGGAGAAATTCCCATAATGCCAGCAACCTTTACTATCTCTCTGTAGGATTTGTGTTTGGTTGTGATTATTTATCTTTGCAGAGTCAGTGAGGATGGCAAGGAGGTAAACAACAATTGTTCAAAGCCCCAGCAGATTTCAATCAGACATAAATATATTTGATAATCAAGTGGCGATTTGGAGACGATGAGAGTTTTGACTTTATTTTAAAATTTAGTTGTATTTTCTCCAACTAACAAAAGTTTATTTTCTCTCCCTCTTGCCACTCCTACCCCTTTGGGGAAAAAGAAAGACAGAAGGAAGGAGAGGGAATGGGAGTGAGGGAAGAAGGAAGGAAGGAAGGAAGGAAGGAAGGAAGGAAGGAAGGAAGGAAGGAAGGAAGGAAGGAAGGAAGGAAGGAAGGAAGGAAGGAAGGAAGGAAGGGAGGGAGGGAGGGAGGGAGAAATATCAAACCCTTGTAACAAATATGCATAGTCGAGTAAAACAAATACTGACACTGGCCATGTTGGAAAAAAAATAGATATCTCATTCTGTGCTCTGAGTCTACCCTAATACTTTCTTTGGAATGATCAGGCTATTTTTGTTTTGTTTTCCAAAATAACCTTATTAGCTCTCTTTCTAGACCCACTTTTCCTTCTGATTTCATCCTACCACCTCCTTCATTCAATCTCCAAAGGTTTTAGTATGTTATCTTTGACTCTTCCCTTTTCCTCTTCCCTCATATCTAATCGATTCTATTCATCTCTATACTATTATTTATGAGCATCTTCCTTTCCCCATTCTTCCTGACTCCATCCTACTGCAAAGCCTTATTGCTGGCTTATTGCAGCAGCTTTTCCTGTCTCTACTTTTCCCCCCTTTTAATCCATCCTTCAAGCTCCTGCCAGACTCATCTTTCTCATGAGGTGATGTCACTTCTCTATTCCAAAGTCCTCAAAGTTTCCCTGTTGCTTTTAAATACCTGATCAAAGTTACCGATGTAATATTGCCTAAGAACTAGAACTCTGCCAAACCAGGATGGACTGCATCAGAAATTAGTGGGTTCTCCCTTAACTTGAGGAGTTAATAGATGACCACTTCTTGCAAGTTATGTTCTAGAGGGAATATTTTGTTGGAGGGGGACGGGTCTCTTAACTTCTTTGGGCCTCAGTTATCTTGGCTATAAAATGGATATAATAATGTTTTACATGCTCTTCAGGGCAGAAGGCCAAACCAAATGGTCTTGTGAAGTTCTCTCCAATTCTACTATCAGTCCACCATAATTTCATGTTTAGAATGATTTAAATAAAGTTTCCAAAAGAAAGATTGCAAATGATCAAACATTTGGAGAAGGGCAGGAAGGGAAGTTCCAGCTCAGTAATCATGAAAGAAATACCCATTTAATCTACTCTGTGATTGTACTTCACGGTCATCAAACTGTAAAAGATGATAAAAGATAAAAATCATTCGTACTGAATGGATTAGATGGATGGATGAATAGGCACAATAATACAAGATTGGTGCAGCCATGAATTGGTCCAACTATTCGGGAAAGCATTTTGGTACCATGCTAGAAAAGTCACAAAATTGTTCTTATTGTTTGACCCAGGAATTCCACTACTCCCAAGAAGGTCAGACAGGTGCCATACATAACAAAAAGGGGTTCATACCAGACTTTCCCTTTGGGTAGTAAGGAGCCATAATGAAATGACAAGACTGGGCTAACTTCTTTATTCTGCTGTCTCCCTTGCTCCCCTGAAGGCTAATTTACAGCCCTTCCATGCTGGGGCAGGTAGCTTGTGCCCCAGCAGAAGAGAAGACAAACAGCTCACTTGGGACTTGGAACAGGACAATTTCTAAAAAGCACCAGGCAGGAACAGCTCTGCCCTAGAGCACAGGCACTGGATTTGGGAGTGGATCGGTGTATTTTTTTCTGTTTTTCAATCAAAGCCTTTCTGGAAACCACTGAGACAATGTCCTCAAGCTTTCACAAAATCTCAGAGGTGAAAAGAAGCTTCGGGCTATCTACTTCAACTTCTTCCTAAAAAATAATTCCCACACACACACACACACAACATACCTGACAAGTAGTCATCCAGCCTCTGTTCAAATACTTCTGGTGAAGGGAAACATTATCTCCTGAGGCAGCCCATTTCACTTTGGGATAACTCCCATTTTTATGCATTTTCCTCTGACATCAGGTCTTTTAAGTTGACCTCGTTTATTCTCAGATTCATTAGTCTTATGCTCATCACTCTCTGGGAACAAGTAGAACAAATCTAATCCCTCTTCTGCCCAATGGTCCTTTAGGTATTTGAAGACATCTGTCCTGTTATTCCTCAGGCTTCTCTTCTCCAAAGCTAAAGCTCTCTCACTTTCCTTAATTCAAAAGCTTAACCTTTTTATGTCATGGATCTCTTGGGCAGTCTGGGAAAGCCTAGGGAACACATCTCAGAAGAAGGTTTATAGATGCATGAAATAAAATGCCAAGGATTACAAAGGAAACCAATTATATTGAAATAAAATTACCAAAATAGTTTTTAAAATCCAGTTTAGAGAGCCAGGTTAAGAAGTCCTGCTTTAACTTATCCTCATATGGCAGGGACTTAAGGGCTTTCATTATCCTAGATGCTGTTCTCTGGACTTTGCTCTTCCCAAGCTGTGGCACCCAGAACCAGACACATTGGACCACTTTTAGTCTGATCAGAACAGAGGGTTTTTTGTGTATCAGATATACTAATTTTGGCGAACCGGTAGTAGGTCCTTGAATTCAACTTTTCAATTCAGCAAGTGCTGCCTAAATGTGCCTACAATGTGTAAGGAACTCATTATGTAGATTAATAACATTAGAAGACGCCTCAGGAGCTGCTCTTGACCATTTCCCTATAATAACAACAAGCAGCATCAACACCAATAATAGCTAGCATTTATGTAGCTCACCCCCTGATGTCCTAGATGTTGGGCTAAGCACTTATCAAATATTATTTCATTTGATCCTCACAACAACTCTGGGAGATAGGTGCTATTATTATTCTGTTAGGTTAAAATTAATATCTTCCAAGTTATTATTTTCTATAAAATTTATTAATAATCACTTGAAATAGAAAGATAGATAAGCATAGATTTAAAGTCCCTTTCTTACTCTAATTCTTTTTTATTTTTTTTATTTTAAGATTTATTTTTTAGAAAAGTTAACATGGTTACATGATTCATGCTCTTACTTTCCCTTTCACCCCCCAACCTCCCCTCCCCCCCATAGCTGGTGCACATTTCCACTGATTTTAACATGTGTCATCGATCAAGACCTATTTCCAAATTGTAGATAGTTGCATTGGGGTGGTAGTTTCGAGTCTACATCCCCAATCATGTCCGTTTTTCTTCTGTGTTTCCACTCCTGCAGTCCTTCCTCTGAATGTGGGCAGCATCTTTTCCATAAATCCCTCAGAATTGTCCTGGGTCATTGCATTGCTGCTAGTATAGAAGTCCATTACATTCTATTTTACCACAGTGTATCAGTCTCTGTGTACAATGTTCTTCTGGCTCTGCTCCTTTCATTCTGCATCAATTCCTGGAGGTCTTTCCAGTTCACATGGAATTCCTCCAGTTTATTATTCCTTTGAGCACAATAAGTATTCCATCACCAGCATATACCACAATTTGTTCAGTCATTCCCCAATTGAAGGGCATCCCCTCATTTTCCAGTTTTTTGCCACCACAAAAAGCACAGCTATAAATATTTTCATACAAATCTGTTTATCTATGATCTGTTTGGGGTACAAACCCAGCAATGGTATGGCTGGATCAAAGGGCAGGCATTCTTTTATAGCCCTTTGAGCATAGTTCCAAATTGCCATCCAGAATGGTTGGATCAGTTCACAACTCCACCAGCAATGCATTAATGTCCCAATTTTGCCACATCCCCTCCAACATTCATTACTCTCCCCTTCTGTCATTTTAGCCAATCTGCTAGGTGTGAGGTGGTACCTCAGAGTTGTTTTGATTTGTATTTCTCTAATTATTAGAGATTTAGAACACCTTCTCATGTGCTTATTGATACTTTTTATTTCTTTATCTGAAAATTGCCTATTCATGACCCTTGCCCATTTATCAATTGGGGAATGGCTTGATTTTTTTATACAGTTGATTTAAGTCCTTGTATATTTGAGTGATTAGACCCCTGTCAGAGTTTTTTGTTAAACTCTTACTCTAATTCTGATCACATGTAGCTCATCCTGCAGGATCCTCTGACTGTCCCCTGCCTACTCAGGGAAGTAGTGAGCTCAAAAAGACCCAGGTGAGCTCCACCCACACCCCTTTTATCTACGTTCATGGATGCAGTGCTGGCATGTAGAAAATGGGATGAACCTGGTCGGCAATCCAGGAGGGGGCAGGGATGAAATTCCCTCTACACAATTCCCATTATACAGCAGAAGAAACTGAGGCAAATACAAGTTCAGTGACTTGCTCAAGATTACAGAGCTAGGAAAAATCTAAGGCTGAATTTTAACTTGGGTCTTCCTGACTGTGTTCCATCCACTGTACCACTTAGCTACCTCTCCTGTCTTCAAGAGAATCCAAAATTTGGCAGCTAGGTAGCACAGTGGATAGGGTGCCAGGTCTGGTGTTGGGAGGACCTGGATGTAAATGTGACCTCTGACACTGCCTAGCTGTGCAAATCATTTAACCTCATTTGCCTAGCCCTTGCCCTTCTGTCTTAGAGTTTTTACTAAGGCAGTAAGGGTTTGAAGAGACAGAGACAGAGACAGAGACAGACAGACAGACAGAGAGAACAGAGCCAGAGAGAGAAGGAGGGAGAGGGAGAGGGAGAGGGAGAGGGAGAGGGAGAGGGAGAGAGAGAAGGTGAAGTTAAACTAAGCCTACTGAAATAACCAATAATAATAATAATCCATTTATATAGCTCTTTATGGTTTAAAAAATGCTATGATAGTCATTAGTTCATTTGACCCTCACCACAACCTTTTTAAGTATGTACTATTATTATTCCCATTAAGTACTTACTTAATGCTTAGTAAATGCTAATAAGAACTTGACCAATTAGGAAACTAAGCGTTTAAATTATTTGCCAGGCAGGGGTCATAGATCTAATAAATGTCCACAGCAGCATTTGAACTTGGGTCTTCTTAACTCCATGTCCAGCTATACCAGAGTAGAATCTCATTTATATTCAGAGACCTGCTGAGAAGGTCATGGAGTCATCTGCCTAGTAGCCCATCCCACTAATGCCTCGTTTGGGCCATTTAAGGTCATTCCTTCCTTCTCTGTCCTCAGTAGAGCTATAGAACAGCAAGTCCCAACCCTCTGTAGGGAACATCTTCTCATAATTGAGGACTCTGGTTATAAAAGCAGTGAGCCTTCCAGGCTTGTATTTGTCCTAGCTCTGATTGGACAGGATGAAAGCCACCCAGGCTGGAACACGGTGGTGGGGAGGCTGCATAGCCTTAAAGCAGCCAGCTCAAGAAAGCTGTACACAGCAGAAATCAGAATCAGGTGCATTAGAAGAAAGCCTTGGCAAACAGAAGTGCTATGACCTTTGGCTCTGGATATAGCATGGGAGAATGATAGTCTGATCCAGGACCTCTGATCCTGGCTCTCCCACCTGGAATGTTTCTACTGGATCTCATTTGTTCAGATATTATGGGAGAGCCTGAGTTTTGCCACAAGGCAAACCTTCTAGATTTGGTTAGGGACAAGATGGTATAGTGAGAAGAACGCTGGACTTGAAGGCAAACGCTTGGGCAGACTTAGCAGTAGAATGTAAGCTCCATGAAGGCAGGAATTGTTTCCTTTTTTGACTCCAGGAGCCCTAGCACAGAGTCTTAGTAGGTGCTTAATAAATTTTGGCTTCAAATTCCATCTCTGCCACTCACCAGCAGTATGAGGCCAGCTCACTTGTTATTTTCTCTCTCTGAGCCTAATACTTCATCATCAATAGAAGTAAGATAGCTGACTGAGATGAACCCTAACAAGCCCTGACTCTGATGGAAAGAGGCCCTAAACTTGAATTAAAAAAACCTAGTTTCAAGTGCTCGAATTACCACTTACCACTCTTCTAAAAGAGAAGAAGGGGAACAAGCATTTTTAAGTGCCTACTGTGTGCCAGGCTCTGTGCTGAGTACTTTAAAAATATTATCCCATTTGATCTATAAGCCTCAATCTCATCTATAAGATAAACCTTAGAAAATCTTCATAAAAAAATGAGGCAAAAATAAAATGGAATGGTAGCATGGTGAGAACAAGGGGCAAGTGACTGACGGTCCAATATCCCCAGTATACCCAGCACAGTGGATATACCCAAGAGAAGAGTTTGGTAACAGAAGAAAAACATACTAGCATGACTGTGGGCAAGTTATTCCACTTCCCCCGGTTTCATCTTTAAGATGAGGTTGGACTGGGTGACCTCTAAGGCCCCTTACATCTTACATCTAAACCAATAATCCCAAGAGCCAATGAATGTATGAAGAAGAGGAATAAAAGTCAAACAGAACAGCCAGGAATAAAGGGGGTTGTAGCTTGCATTGCTGGAGAGAACTCTCACCCTAATGAGATCACAGATCCCTCTGGGTCTTTCTATAAAATAGGAATATTGGTCCTTTGCTATTGCCACTGTCTTGAATGTTAGTCTGTTCCCAGTTTGTTGGGAAGTAAAGGTGGTGCAGGGGATAGTGTCAGGAAGGCTTCTCTTTCTGAGATCAAATCCTGCTTTAGATGCTTACTAGCTGTGTGATCCTGGGCAAGACCCTGCTTGTCTTAGTTTCTTCATCTATAAAATAACCTGGAAAAGAAAATGGCAAGCCAATCCAGTATCTTTGCCAAGAGAACCCCAAATGGGGTCACAAAGAGTCAGACATGAATAAAATAACTAAACAACATCAAAACTCTTTGTAAAGAATTATATAAAAGTAAACTGCCATTAATTTTATTTATTAGCTTAATGGTTTCAAACATCTCTAGAATGGAGACAAAAGGACCCAAGACAGGGCTGATGGAACACTTTCCAGGGAAGGGAACCATTGATCAGGCCTGACTATTTTGAACTCCTCAGAAAGGCTTCCCTGGGGCTCTTTGAAATATAAAAATGAAGACATAAAAATTGAAAACAAATCCTTGTGTTTGTTTTAAATTCTAATTTGGAGTTAGGAGACCAAAGAATTATCATAAGACCAAAAAATAATAATAATAAGTTATGGGCCCAACAAATGAGGCAGCCCAAGATTGATTCACTTGGGGTTTTCTCTACTTCCTTCAGAGATGATTATTTCTGGACAATTTAATTTAAATGCTGGTGTATCCAGGAGAGAGGGGATTCTCCTTATGTAATAGCTTCCTTAGCAGCAGAAGGATACAATCAATTTAAGTAGCAGAGTTGAGATACATTTTTATTGGTTTGCTTGATTGTTTTTTTTTAATCTTTTATCTTCTCTATTGATTGAAACTAATTAAAACTAAATGTGGTACAGCTTTTATTAAAGAAGCACTACAGAGATAGGCTTGTTTGGGAAGCACCAGGCCAGTCAATCCCTTTTAATGGTGCCTTTTAGTTCAAATTGGGGCAGTTCTGCACAACTATTTAAAGCATTTCCTGAAGGTTTCTTATAAGAGGAAAGAATGGATGTGTTGCTTCCCCTGTAATGGAAGCAAGATCCTCTAACTGGATTAATGAGATATCACCTGTGTTACCAGCCTGGGATCAAAATTAACATTATCAAAGCAGAAGGTGTGGCCATCCTTATAAAATGGGTTTCTGGGAAAAGAAAGGTGCAGTTATCTGGGCACTCCCCAAAGCAAGAGATTCCTGGGATGCCAAAGCATCTAGCTGGTAGCCAGTTTTCTTTCATTTCAGATGGACTGAGAGTAGGTTTGGAGTTTTGGTTTGGGCCATAGACAATTCCCAAAGTGCCACATGGGCTAGTGGATGAGAATAGAAACAGCTTCTATTTCCAAAATGCTTTAAGGCTTATAAAATGCTTACCTCACAACAACCCTGTAAAGGAAGTGTTTTAAACATCATTATTGGGGGCAGCTGGGTAGCTCAGTGGCTTGAGAGTCAGGCCTAGAGACAGGAGGTCCTAGGTTCAAATCCGGCCTCAGACACTTCCCAGCTGTGTGACCCTGGGCAAGTCACTTGACCCCCATTGCCCACCCTTACCACTCTTCCACCTAGGAGCCAATACACAGAAGTTAAAGGTTTGAAAAGAAAAATAAACATCATTATTATCCAAGAATCTGAGGCAGCTGGGCTAGCACTCAAACCACATGCCCTCCTTCCATTCCCCCACCTCCCTATGGGTGATCTCTCCCCGTCTCCCCCACAGCAGACTATCAGCCCCAGGCAGCTTCCTAAGCCTGTAAGTCAGGCTTTGATCAGCATTGAGAGAAGCTTCATTCCCAGAAATTTTCTATGCTAGTGGAATCCCAAGCCCAGACAAAAGCAAAAGACAAGATGGAGGCACTGTTGCTCATGGGACAGGAGCTGCCTTTGGAGTCAGGAGAGGAGGGTGAATCCTACCTCTGATAAAAACTAGCTCTGTGACCATAAGTAAATGCAAGGGCATGCCGAACCTATCTCCTACTTATTGATGAAAGCTGATTGTTAAATTTAATAGTGATAGTAATGACAAAATAGCTATTGTTTATATGGGTCTACTATGTGCCAGGTACTGTTAAGAATGCCACAAATACTATCACTTTGATCCTCACGACAACCCTGGGAGGTAGGTGCAGTTATTATACCCACTTTATATCAAAGAAACAGAGTCAAAGAGAGGTTGTGACTTGCCCACAGTCACACATCTAGGAAGTATCTGAAGCTGAATTTGAAATTAGATCTTCCTGGAGATCTGAATCATCAGTGAGAGCATGTATATATTAGAAATTGGCAAATGTTAGAGCTTGAGTTATTTTTTTGTTGATTGTCCAGATTTAAGAGAGGTATGGAGATAATACTAATAATGCAGATTCAATTTAAAAGTGTGTCACGAATGTGTTTGTTTTTTTCCTAAAGATCCAACTATTAAATATTTACTAGAACATCCCTGAGGAAGTCCCTTAACATCTCAATACTCCAGTCATCTACCTCTAAAACACTAGTGTCATATGAGTTGAGTATCGGTATACCATTGGACAGAGTTTACACACTGAGAGTTCATTGAAAGAAGGGACTCCAAAGAAATCGTAAGTCTGGACTCCTCCGCCTCCAGCCCCAGAAAAGAGAGAAGAAACAATGACCATGAGGAATCAGAGAAGCTTAGAAAGACTTATGTCAACTGATACATAGCATCTGCAGAACCAAGAGAATAATACGCACAATGATCAAAATAATATAAAGGAAAATAGCCCTTAAAGGCATCAGAATTCACATTAACCTGGTGATTGATCATGATTGTGGAGGACCAGTGATGAAATTGGAGGAGGCTGTATGGTCTAGTGGAAAGATCACCTTATTCTCCCTGGGCCTCAGTTTCCTCAACTGTCAAATTAGAGAGTTGGACTAGGCAACTTTCCAGCTCTAAATCTGTTATCTGATGAAATCTCTCCTCTCAGTATAACGTTGGTGGACTCTGGATGTGAAAGGAGACAGGCACTATCAGATGTGATCCATATATCAATTCGTTTCACTTAGCCGTGTTTCTTTGTCCTGTGAGGTTTCTGTTTATGGAGAGTGATATTAGGAAATTCATCAATATATTTTAAAAATGTAAATGCTTGTTTCTGAGCAGTTCATCCAAATCAAGCTTAGTTTTCAGTTGTTTCCTCTCTGCGTCAGGAAAACAGAAATACACATACTTTAGTCATACTTCTGCCTGCCCAAGACAGATGCTGGCATATCAAGGCTGCCATAGAACATATGCCAGCCAAGAACTGTATTTCAGTGTTAATGGGATTTTTATTAATGACAGTGGAACAAGGTCACTCCCTTTCTCTTTCTAAGTAGGCCCATTATTTGCACACTTTAAAATAGAGACCCAAATCTAGAAAGAAGGCAAGTGATGGGAGCAGGGAGTGAGAAGGGAAGAGAGGAAGAGAAAGACAAGAGGAAAATTCCATAGTATAAGCAGAGGTTGGCTCTTTTATCCTGAAGAAGAAGCATTCTCCAGGGAAATTCTGACAAAGTCATAGAAAGAGAGAAACAGAGAAAGGGAATGATGACAGTAAGATCTAGTTCCATTTTGCCCCCGAATGGATCATTTAATTTGCTCTTTTGGGGAGGGACCTCAACACAAGGGAATATTGAGACACCACAACTCAAATCCTTTAATTGGGGTTAGAACTAGAACTCAGACAACTACCAGCAATTTATTAAATGCTTACAGTGTGCTAGGCATTATGCCAACTGCAGAAGATATACAAAGAAAGGCAAAATCACCATCATCCTTGACCTCAAGGAGCTCACAGTCTAAATATTTGTCTAAACAGATCTATCCTCCTATCCCAAAGATTGGGATACTGCTGAGGATGTCCCCTTCCTCTGATAGAAGGGAATTCTATATAATAATGATTAAAGCTTCCAAGGGCATCATCAAACTACTGAAAAAATACACAAAGGAGAACAGAAGGAGGTTCAGGAGACAGACAGGCAAGGCAGTGTTGGACCTACCATGTTAAATTCAATCTATTCTTTTAAAAAATAAAGCTATACATAATAGATGTTCTCAGTTTCATGTACAGTCTTCTTTTTCTGTTCTTATTTGCATGGAAGTGTTTGTGTTTGTTGATGCTTGTCAAATTCATAATAAAAATAATAATTAAAGCTCATTTAAGAAAAGTATTTATTCGGTGTTTGGGCATGGAATGGCATATCTAGAAATGACCAATATAAAACACAAAAGGCAGCAATAAAACCCATCTTAAAGTGATTATAATACCAATAGCTTGCTTTATATATTGCTTTATTGTTTTTAACATGCTTTCCTCACAACCACTTTCTGAAGTGTAGTGTAGACATAACACATCTTCCCTACTCAAAAATCTCAAATGCTTTTCAACTCTCTCCTGGTCCATTGTAATAAATTCCTAACTGAGTGTCTTGCCTCCAGCCTTTCCCCTTGCTCACTGGGATTAAATAAAAGTATCTTAACATGATCCACAATCTTGCCCCATCATACCTTTCCAGGATTATTTCATGTCCCTCCCCTTCATTCATTCCTACTATGCAGGCTCTACCTGTTGTTTTTTTTCTCTCTCTCTCAACTTAATGCCTCTTTTCAATGTCATCTCTATTAAATTATCTCTCTTCCATAAAGGCTTCATACAGGCCCCCCCCCTCCATGAAATCCTCCTTAATATTGCCCCTGCTACAGCTGAAAGTTTTCCCTCCCTCCTTAAATTTTCCTAGAACACTTTGTCCAAATCCCTACCGCGTTCTACTTTGTATGGATCTTTATTTATGAACCTGGGATACACCAGTAGAAGACAATCTGCCCCTCAAGAGCACTAATTTGTTTTTTATCATTTTGTCCTCAGGGTCTAGCACAGAACCTTGCACCCAATAATCCTGTAACAGATATTAATTAAATTGAATTGCTTAATGTTTGTTAAATCTTACTTTGATCTAACTTTCCAAACATGCTTACTCTGGAGTCAAAGAACCTGCATTCACATCTCTCCTCTGAGAATTACTGCCTATATTACCCTGGTCTAGTCACCTAATGTTCCCCTACCTTGACTCCTACCTTCCCACACCATTCTGCTCCTCAGAATCCTGAACTTCTTTCAAGATTCACCTCAAGTACCCATGACTCTATCCTTCCGCAATTACTTAGCGATGTAGATGTTCTCTGCCCCCAACAGAACGTAAACTTCTAGAAGAAAGAAGCTTTCACTTTTGTCCCATTACATTTTTCTCTACAGCATCTAGCATAGTGGGTGCCAAATTAACAAACATTTGTTGATTTGAATTAAAATTTTCAAATGAGAAAACTGAGGGCAGGAGGTTAAAGAACTAAATAATGAGCGATATTGTCAGATCTGGAGTGATAGTCTTTTGAGTCCAAGTCTAGCACTCTTTCGACTGTATCACATTGTGTCTCTAATAACGGCAATGCAAACAGTATTTGTCATAGATTCAGAATTGGATTTAGAACTGGAAGGGAAGTCATCAAGACAAACCCTCTCATTTTTCAAAATGAGGAAGTCATGACCCAGAGAGGATAATTGACTTTCCCAACATCAAATATTAAGTGACAAACCTAGGATTTGAGCCTTTGTCTCGTCTCCAGATCCAGTATTCTTTCTACCATTCAGTGCTGTCTTCACTCTAAAGTTTGAGGACAGAAATGTTCATTTCTTTGAGTTCCCAAGATGGTCCTTCATACCCCTTCCTGCCATGTGTTTCTTTGTCAAAACTCTTAACGAGTCCAGTTAAGCATCTCTTAAGGAAGAAGGAGTAGAGAAGAATCTCAATGAAAAGTTCTAATTTGGAAATTTTTTTATAAATTAAGTGAGTGCTCCTGAGTTTCTGAAACAGTAGCTTTGAGCTATATCCTGACTCTGATCCTAAAATCTGCCCCACCCATAAGAAATAGCAAAGTAGATAGCTGGACTCTCCTACATGCCTTAAAAAATAGGACTCTTGAATGGCAACTAGGTGGCTCAGTGGATAGAGAGCCATGCTTAGAGATGAGAAATCCCAGGTTCAAATCTGATACTTCCTAGCCATGTGATCCTGGGCAAGTTAATTGCCTAGCCCATTGCCCAGGTCCATAAATAAAGAAAAATACAAAATAAAATATGGTAGGGGAAAAGTAGAGATTTGGACAAGTGTTCCAGGAAAATTTAAATAGGGAGAGAAAACTTTCAGCTGCAGCAGAAGCAATAGTAAGAAGGATTTCATGGAGGAAAGGGTGCAAAAAAGATGGCAACCTCTCAACAAAATACAAATGGGGACAGCTAGGTGGCTCAGTGGATTGAGAGCCAGACCTAAAGCCAGGAGGTTCAAATCTGGCCTCAGATACTTCCTAGCTATGGGACCCTGAGGAAGTCACTTCATCCCCAATGCCTAGCCCTTATCACTCTTCTACCCTAGAACTAATACATATTTCTAAAACAGAAGGTAAGGGTTTTTTTTTAAACCCAACAATATATAGATGGTCTCCAATAGTCACAATAGCCAAAATATCACCCCCCCCTTTCCCCCCACCCCCTCCTATAGCCAACCTGGTGGTAAACATAGCTAGGCTGGTCCTCAGGCAAAAGAAATAGAATTTTCTACCAGAACCATGCTTGAATACTTTCCCAATTTTTAGGACCTGTCCCGGGGCATATAAAATGAGGGGTATCTTACCACCACAGTGAGGAATCACAGAATCACAGGATTTTGAGCAGGGGGGTTACATGACTAGATGTTTTGTTTTGTTTTTTAAAATCCTTACCTTCTATCTTAGAATCAGTACTGTGTATTGGTTCCAAGGCAGAAGAGTGGTAAGGGCTAGGCAATGGGGGTTAAGTGACTTGCCCAGGGTCTCACAGCTGGGAAGTGTCCAAGGCCAGATTTGAATCTAAGGCCTCACATCTCTAGGCCTGGCTCTCAATCCACTGAGCTACCCAGCTGCCCCCTACATGATTAAATGTCTGTCCTCAGAAGATTTTTTTGGAATTTGTGTGGATTGTGGATTGGTGAAGGGAGAAGCCAGGAGTCAGGGAAACCAGTAAAATAGTATATGGGAGAGGAAATGAATAAATTAAAAATTATATTGGATGACAGTCATGTGGGTGGAGAAAAGACATAAGATTTGGTGAAAGTTTTCTCAACAAGTAGAGGGAAGAGCCAAGGATAACTCCAAGGTTAGAAATCTGGGTGACTTGGAAGGATTTTGATGCAAATTCAGTTGAGAAGATAATGTGTTCTTTCTAAACTAAATTTAAAGTGCTCTGAGGAGCTGTCCAAATTGTAAATACAGAGGCTTAACTGGGGTTGAAGAGAAAGATTAAGTTTGGATGGCTATACAGAGAATTGTAAAAATAAATGCCTACTGACTGATGAGCCAAATATAAGGCACATCATCCAAACAACAAGTAGTTCAGTGAAAAAAGAGCAGGTAAACTGACTACTGAATGTCCCACAAACCAAACAAGAAAGTCGCATGGCTAAATTTGCAAGTTGGCCCTAGTGAACTTAATATCCTGAATTTAGGCTTGAGTTAATGATCTGGAGACTGAGTTTCCAGGTTAAATTGAAATAAGTCTCATTGTGTTTATTGTCTCAATGTCTCCCTTCAATGAAATTAACTCTTAATAATGCATATAAGCAGATGATATTTCCCTAGAATAATGTGGTATGCACAAAAACTACCTTCTCTTTCCCGTCTCTACACACAGCCCCAATTCCAGCCTGTCCCTGTCATTAATGCCATCTCAATCCTCCTCCTTCTTTTTACATTTACTGAACCCTCCTTCCCTCCACAGAATGTTTCGTGAAGATAGAAATGATCTAATCAGGGTCTTTGTATCCCTAGTACCTAGGACAGTGTCTTGCACTTAGTAAGTACTTAATAAATATTTGAGGATTTAAATCAGATCCTCCTCATCCCTTCCCCCACCTGCATCAGTTGAGCACTTTTTTCTAGAACCTGCCATTTTAACAATATTACATCTGTTCCTCATTCTCTCTAATTATAAATATAATTATCATATCCCATTAGCACATTTTATTAAACCAGACTTCCTAACACATCAAAGTGATAAATATGAAAAATTGAGATAACAAAGGTGGTATGTCAGGATGAGGAAGGAGATGGGGCAGGGGGTTGTTGGTCTCCCTTAGGAATTGAGGAAATGGACAGGAATGGGCTGGTGAGAGAGCAGTCAGGATGAGACCATGCAGTAGTTGATGCGATGGATGGTCAAAGTTTGTAATCTGGTTCACTGCATTCATGCTTCTGTGTCCTTTTCAAAAATGATTCAAACCCCTAGAAATGTTTTTTGCTCATTAAGCTGCTTTTGAATGCATTTAGGAGTGTAAAATAAATACATAAGGAAATCAGAAATTCAGAGGTGGTAATTAATGCCCACTGACCATATGCAGCATCCCTGATAGTGTTGCCTAGCAACCAGCAGAAAGCAAGTCACAGATCAACAAGGTCTCAGACTAAAAGAGACATTGAGCTTATAGCCAATGGAGACATCATTATCCTCCACACCTATTGTGGAGGATAAACTGTGGGTGTGGTTAGAGTAGGGCCAAAGGAAATTCTACCTATATTTTATCTGCTTTGGTGATTGAAAGGTAGCACTGATTTGAGGGAATGTAGGGAACTTAAATGTAGGGAACCTTGAAGAGTGTAATAAGAAGGCTTTCCCATCCCCTGTTTCCTCTGATACTGATGATTCAGTGAGGGAGGCTGCATTCAATTTTACAACCAGGCAGGGTGCCTACCTTGACAAAGAAACCAATTCTTCTCTTCAGATTTGCTGTTAGGACCTAAAGATCATTTTATGCAGTGGCAGCGAGAAGTCTATTAGCTGCCGACTTAAAAAGAAAATATTCAAACCACCCTGGAGTCAGATATTGCTCATCTTACACATCTGAGGCTGGTTAAGATGGAAAGCAGGGTTTCTCTTGGCTCACCTCACAGATTTAGCCCAAGTTGAGACAAAAGATGTCTTGTTTTCTATTGTATGTCTTGTCTTTTTTCTTGTTCCTTTTGAGATTTGAGGAGCTCTCCATCCCCACCCCTCAAACCCACACATTATTTCATTGTAGTACTGTTTGCATTAATGGGAATAAACAGTTATGACTCTTTTGTGCCTCTAAAATGGCTTTCAATTGTTGACTGACTTCATTGTTAATAATCACTTGGGAGGATGCTGAACAATGGACGATCGGTGGATGAAAAGCTGAAATTCTAGAGGGCCAGGGAAGGAGAAGCAGATTAAAGGAGGGACATTTGACATAATCATTTTTCAGGTCCAAGGTCCCTGTAAGAGTCCTGATCATTATCTCCCAGGTTTTCTTTTATGTTTGGCCTCACCTTATTGAATAAAACTAAGCACAGTGATTGGCAAAACTGTCACTCATGTCTCACTAGGGTCTTGTCATTCATTGGCTTTTAGTTGTACTGCCTGGCTCGGTTTCATTCACATAAGACAGAGAGGTTTCTGTTAAGGAGTAGCTGCTTATGTCAACAGTTGTCGAAACATAGTAGGAGGAGACCTCACAAGCCATCTGGTCCATTGCTCAAGAGACTGGAACCTAAGAAAGTTATGTGATTTCCCCAAGGTCAGTAAGCATCACAGGCTGGATTTGAACCCAAGCACCTCACTCCAGAACCAGTGCTTTTCCACTATTATTGTTGAGTCATTTTTCATTTGTGTTCAACTCTTTGTGACCTCATTTGGAGTTTGCTTGGCAAAAATAATGGAGTGGTTTGCCATTTCCTTCTCCAACTCATTTTGCAGATGAGGAAACTGAGAGAAACAGAGGAAAGTTACTTGCCTAGGGTCACATAGTAAGTGTCTGAGGCCAGATTTGAACTCAAGAAAATGTCTTCCTGACTCCAGGTCCAGCACTCTATTTACTGCACCAACTAGCTACCCTCAAGAGAATACCAATTTCCCTTAATTACCTGATGTATCTCTTCATGATTCCAGATATTTCTTCATTACAACACAATACCTGAACCTTTCTACAACATATCTGACTAGTGGCCATCCAACTTAACCTTTGCTTTTACTTACTACCCCAGAGATGGTCCATTCCTCTTCAGGATAGTTCTCATCTGTTAGGAAATTTTTCTTAATATCAAAACTCTAAATCTACCTCTATGTGACTAGATGGAAGCAGTTAGCGGGTGCAGCTGCAGACTTAAAGGTGGGAAGAGTTCAAACCCTCCCTCAGTTTCTTCCAAGCTTTGGGACCCTGGGCAAAGGACTTGATCTTTCTTGTCCTCAATTTCCTCATCTATAATAATAGCAGCTACCTTCCAGGATTGTTGTGAAGATCAAACAATATGTAACATGATTTGCAATCCTTAAAGCACTATTTAAGTGCTAATTATTATTATCATCTTCCACATGACATCCCTTCAGTACTTGACAGCTTCATATCTCTCCCCTCCCCCATCATGTCTTCTCTTAAACATGAACTTGAAGCCTCTCATCAAAGCAGCCACCTTCTTATGGATGCTCTCCAATTTAGCATTTCTTAGATAGTGAGAGAGAGACAGACACACAGACATGTCTTTTATTGATATTTTTTGTTTCTCCTGCCACAATCACTTTTGTGGTACCCATTTATGTAGACTGGGATGGTTTCCTTTTAAGGGCCAAAGCTGTCCTTGGAATGACCATTGATTTGGCTTCCTTTCCAACTAAGGCATAAAAAGTTTTATAGTGAGTTGGCATGGGAGATTTTAGTGAATAATACTGCCCTGTGAGCATGTCTGTCTGATCAATTGTTGTCTTTTTGCCATGATGAAAACAGAAGTAGAGGAGAGTAGTGTTTTATTTTAATTAAGCTAAGAATAGTAACCATTTTTATCTTTTATGTAAGGTGGTTTCTATTGCATTTTATAGTCCAGTATGGTCTCAATTCAATCAAACCTTGTACTGGTGTCTTGGGCTGATCAGTCCACAGTATTTGTTATTAATCAACAAGTGTTGTCGTATCTTAGTTAAATTCATTGTTGTAGTAGAGAAAGATAATGGGAAAGAAGAGTCTTGGGTGGTTAAATGGCCAAATCCAGGACTGAGCTTGGTATCCTATGACTGGAGCATCATTAGGATGTATTCTGGGAGATAAGAAGAGAGTTCTCAATATCCCTGTGTGATGAATCCAATGGATTCTAAAGGAACTTGACATGAAAAGTAAGAATATCATAAAAATCAAGTATCCCCTATACTTTAAGAATGGTTTTAGAAAAGCTAGATTGCCAAAGTAAGGGAAATGAAAATAAATTACCTTTGGTATTAAGCAATTAGAGGCAGAGATGAAGAGCTTCTAATTTTTAAAAAGCTTCAAAGGCAAAATGACGAAGGCCTGTGAACTTAGTAAAATCACAACTGAGGAAGGCAGTGCTAATAGAAGTGGGAATGACAGGCTACAGGTTTGAAGAAAAGGCTCTGATTTAGAGGTAATCCCACCGAGATTACGACTAAAAAGAGGGAGAATGGAAGACGGAATAAAAATGAAAACTGGAAATCAATGTTGATGACAAACCTAAGGTTTAGCCTATTACTACCCCTGGAAGACCACCTCTCCAGAAATGACCTCCTCCTTGGAAGACTCAGAGAAAGTCTGTAGAATTTAAATAGCAGGACAGCTAAGTGGTTCAATGGATAGAGAGCCAGGCCGGGAGATGAGAAGAACTAGATTCAAATTTTACCTTAGACACACGTCACCTAACACCAATTGTTAGCCCTTACCACTCTTCTGCCATGGAATGGGATACTTAATAACATTTCTAAGACATAAAGTAAAGGTTTCAAAAAAAGAAGTCTAAACAGCAAACTAATGAATCATCAAAATGCCTTTTGTGGGTCAGAATCCTTTTGACCATCTGATGAGGCCTAACAACTTCTCAGAATTGAAGAAAATGTTAAATTTCAGCTAAATGTTATAAATGAAAATAAGTTTGTAACTTCTTTCCTGTAAAAGTTCATGGATCCCTGGAAATCTACCACAGATTCCATGAGGGTCCATGGATCTCAGTTTAAGAAGCTCTGTCTTGGAACAGTGGCTAATGAGGGTATGGTCTAATTGACAACATTCAATTGGTTTTGGAGAGGTTTCAGGGGATTTCCTCTTTCAAAGTCAACTGAACCAGTGAGAGGCTCCAGATGGGGATTTTCCTTTGGCCCTTTTTAGGTGGCTCATATGGGGAGTTCTGTGTACTTGGCCCCATAAAGATGAATTATCTCTTCAGCCAGTTTTCACAATAAGGGACAAAAAAAGGGAGAAAGTGAAATTTTTAAGAGAGAAGTTTTTATAGACTGAATTATGCACCTTCCTGTGATTACCTCTTCCCCACTCTACGTAACCAAAGTGCATTGGGTACAGTTATATCCTAGCAGAGCTCTACCAGAATGGCATACGACTTACAGGTCTGGGGCAATCAATTCATGAAGTTTATGTAGGAGATTGGGGCAGCCCCAGAAGGAACTGTCCACACAAATGAGTCCCTCTGAACATCTTGGAGGGAGGCAGTGTGCCCACTGCATTAAGTGAGCAGAGGGTAATGACATCCTTCTCTGTAAGGAGTTTGGGGAACGGCTTTTAAAAGATGGGATCAACAGGAAGATGATCAGTAATCAGTCTATAGTAGTCTTAGTAAAACTGAATTGAAATCCTCAGAACTAGGGCAGGACGGATCCTTCCGCCCCATCCAAATTTTGGATGTTGATGACTCCACATGGTTGCTCAGAGCCATCCAATTCTTTGTATCTAGACTCAAAGAACTGTTGGAATGAATTCCCCTAAGGAAAGGGCCAGAGTTTACCCAAACCTCAGACCATTCTTATTGCAGGATAACAAGAGAACAAGAGATCATACTCTCAAGTCAATTTGTCTTGAACTGAGGAGACCAGCAAATAATATAAAAAGAGCTGTAAGCAATCAGGTTACCATTATAAGAAATTCTAATCACTTGCCTAGCCTGAGGTAGTCCTGACCCAGAATAACTTCTCAGTACTCGCCTCCCAATAGAACCTTCTGTTTTAAAAAAGAAACTCCATTAACCCAAACCAACCAACACGGTAACTATGTCTGACATCATATGCAATGTTTCATTCCCGTAGAGCACCACTTTTCTACTAAGAGAAAAAAAATAGATTGCATTTAATATGGCTTTCGATACCTTTTAGCCTTGGTTTTGTTTTTTTATTACCATAGTCATTGTGTATGTTGTTAGGGTTCTATCGTTACTTCACATGAGTCTACCAATGTTTATTTGAATTCTTCCTAATTCATAGTTTCTTATGATATAATACTATTCCATTACATTATGTATAGTTTGTTCTGCTGTTCCCCAACCAATGGATCCCCTTCTGTTGTCCTAGGATCATAGGATGGTAGATTTAGAAAGAGAAGGACCTCAAGTCCTCTCATTTTATAAACGAGAAAGCCATTGAGATTAAATGACTTGCTCAGTCATTTCATACAGAGCCAAGAGTAGAACCTAGATCCTCTGACTCTAAATCCAGTGTTGTTCCCATTGTACCATACTAGTTTTAGTGAGACTTTATCTTGATTCTCCCAATCTTGTTAGTAAACATCTTAAAAATTTAAAATATATATATATATATACATATATGTATATATTTTTTTCCTTTTCTTTTCTCCCCTTGTTACCTAGGAGTAAATTTTGTTCAAACCAGTTGCCTGAATGCTATTGACTCAGTGATCCCACCTTGGTTATGGAAATGGGCCAACCTAATGGAAGCCTACCTAACTGGTACACCTTCTAAATATGGGCCCTCTGAAGAGAGAGAATTTTTAGATGTTTTCTGCAGCTTAGAGTGAAAGGAGAAAATGTTTATTTCTTACAACACTACCAATAAATGCCACCCTCTGGGAAGAGAGCATATATAACAGTATTAGAGCCTTTTTAATGTGTATTTAAGGCATTTTCCCTGATGAAAAGATGACTAGAATTAGGGGAAGCTGCTCACCAATTGGATGAAGATTTTCTTATCCACTATAATCTAAAATAAGATTACTTCTTTTGAGTGAGCCTATTCCTGGTACTAGTAAAAATCTCTCCCTGACTTGATCCCTGCCATGCTGGTTTCATGAATAAATGGATGAAGAAAGATTCCTATAGGAATTTTTAAGGATTTATTTTTTTATTCCATCAAAGCACAAGAAACGAATGGGCAAAAAGAAAAGAAATGCTGGTGAGGTTATTGAGGTTACGTAGAGAGAGGGTGGGTTTTTTCCAATATTTGAGAATTAAAAATGATGCTAACAAAGTCCAAAGAGTTTATCCTTCTCATCACTATCCCAGCATTCGGCTAATAGTAGGAGTGACAGTGCTGTTATTGAATTATGTAGATGCTAATTGAAGACACAACAGAATCGAGAGGTCAGCAGGCTTTGAAAGACACTCTCAGTTTATTAGCAATGCTGCTCAAGGGCAGAAGAATTCCCTGCAAGCTATTCCAAGCCTCAGACTGATACTGCTCCTAGGGACACATCTGTGTTTGTAAATAGCATTTTTACACAGCTCTTTCAGTGATTCATATTCCTTGAGCCCATCATTTTCAAAAATTGCCTTTGTCTCTGAAAGTAAACTCGTCCCTCAGAATTTGAAATTAATGCCTCAGAGCCCAGTCAAAAGCAAAGTCAAATTCTATATATTGAAGCCTGGTACCCCAATGATTCCAATTCAATTACATATATTCAGCCCACATGTATTGAGTACCTACTGTGTACCTGACAGTATACTAACCACTGAGGACACAAAGACAAAAACAGAATCAGCTCCAGCCTTACAGAGCTTATATTCTTTTCTCCATCTTCTCCAGCTTCCCTGGCTTCTTTCAAGTCCCAGCTAAAATCCCACATTCTGTACAAAATCTTCCCCAATTTTATGGAATTCTCATCTACTCCCTCTGTTGATCATTTCCTAATTTATTCTCTGTGTAGTTTGTACATGGTTATTTGCATTAGTCTGTGAGCTCCTTGAAGGCAAGGACTGTCTTTTGCCTTTTTTTGTAACCACAGTGCTTGACATATAGCAGGTACTTAATCAATGCTGACTGACTGCCTGACATATTCTCATAATAGAGTTGACAGGAAGCTAAATCCTGCTGTAGCCAATCTCCCTGCTCCAACTTTTTGAGAAAAAAAAAAAAACCTAATTTGGCAGCTCGATGATGCCACTTTCTACCTATCTACAATCTTAGCTGTAGCATGTGCAGTGGCCACACCCCAGTAAAAACATCTCAGCAGGCCACTTAAACTAGGTGAACAGTAACCAATAGGCCTGGAACCCATCAGTAAATTAGGGGCATGCCTACTCCAAGCATGTGAAGATTCTTCCTAGTAGAATGGGCAGGTAAGAACAATTTGCTCCAACAGCCATGAAGAGGGCTGAAGCAGGTGCTATGGAGCACTTAGAGCTTGGTCAGACATTGAGGATCCCAAGGTAATCCACTGCTTCCTGGGCCATCATCAGTCATCTTGACTGTTACCTTTCCATTGGACTTTGATGACTCTGGAAGAAAGAGTGAGATTGATGACTTTGGGCAACTCTGCCTTACTTAAATTCAATTCACAAGCAAGTAAAGACATCATCCTGTGATGTCATTGTTCCTCTTTGAAAATAAAGCATGAACACCACCAACAACATAATCTTAAGCAAGTTTTTTAACCTCTCCTGGCCTCCATTTTTAACAACATAAAATTAGGGAGTTGGATTAGATGATCTTTAAAGTCCCCTCCAGCCCAAGCTTCTGTGATCCTATTAACAATACGTAACCCTGTAGCTCCCCCGGGCAGAACGTAGCTTGGACTTGGATTTCCCGTACATTCAATAACACCCTTGATGCCTGGCTCAGCTGGGTAGCCTTCCTTGTAAGAGCAGTGAAAACCCAGTCATGTAGAGAAGTCACCGAGAGGCATGAACAGCATGGCGCCTATTGTTCCAGTCATAGAGCCATTAAAAAAATGGTCCCTTGTCCATAGACAAGGCAGCAAGAAGGCTTATCACCCTCTGTCCTCCTCCAGGGGCCTGCAAGCTGGTCTCTCTTAAAATAGATAAATCAGGGACTTGCTGATGGATCAAAGTCTGGATTTCCCTAAATCGAACTCTTCAGGAAATAGATAGAAGCAGTGCCCAAATTGATGAATTTCATGATTTCTGAGGTAGACCCAATTCAGGGAGAAGTGACAGAAGCATCTTTTGATCTTGAACATGCTGCAAATGATAGCCTGAAAATCACTTTTCAGTGCAATTGGTACCCCTGGGGCTCTTGATCAAAAAAGGAAACAGTGGCAGAGCCTACACAATACCAAGCATCTGATTACTTTGAAATTTTATATCACATTTTATTCTTTTCCCCTGTAGATAGATCTGAAAGCAACAATCTATCCAAAGTCTCACCGGTTCTTCTTTTCTTTTTAACTCTTAACTTCTATCTAAGATTTGTTCCAATATGGTAAAAGCTAGGCAATTGCGGGGTTAAGTGACTTGCCCAGGGTCACACAGCTTGGAAGTGACTGAGGCCAGATTTGAACCAGGACCTCCCATCTCTATGTCTGGCACTCAATCCGCTGTGCTACCTAGCTGCCTCTTCACTGTTTCTTTTAATGACCAAATGAGGTCTGACATTCAGCATCTGATCATTCTGATACATTAGCTAGATGAACAACTAATTGTGGCTCATGGTATAAAGGGCTGAAGGCTTACAAAGCATTTTCCCAAACTTGGGATAGTAGCTTGACCTAACTAGTTCAATGCTGAGCTTAGAGTCAGGAAGGGCCTGGGTTTGAATCTCACCGCAGGCATTCCCCAACCTAGTGATCATGGCAAATTACTTAACTTCTCTGGACTTCAATACCCTCTTCTCTAAGATGAAGATGATAATAATACTTGTGTATATGATCCCTTGTCTCTGTAAGTGAAGCTCAAAAGGGCTTATATATTGAAATCACTCTGCATATCTTGAAAGTAGCATGTAGATGTCAACTGTTACTATCCCCATTTTATAGATTAGAAAACTAAAAGGGGACTCAGAGACCATCCAATCTAACACTTCTGTTTTATAAATGAGGAAGCTGAGGCTCAGAAGGTTGAACAATTGGATCCCACCACTTGTAGGTGTCAGAGTTGGGAATCAAACCCTGGTCTCTGACTACAAGTCTAGCACACCACGCTTTAACACACACACACACATACACACTCCCCCCCCCCCCATGGTATAAAAATGGTTGACATGATATTCAAAAGTGCTTAAATCTGTCCTTTGATCCATATCTCAGGGTGTGATTTGAGAACAAATGGAATAAAGAACAGTAAAAATCTAGAATTTTTAGGAAATGAAAGCTTCTGTAAAGATATGGGTTCAAATGCCACATGATTGTGGATGTCACTTCCCTTCTGCAAGGCTGTTTCCACATTTGGAAGAAGGTCAGGGATGGGAGAGAGGGATTAGACTAGATAAACTTGAAGGACTTTTCAGCTCACAATCTTGTAAACTAATAAATTCAAGCCTACGTTGTTGAACATAGGGGAAATCCTAGTCCACGCTATATCCTGCCCAGGCAGGCTACACAGCTAGGTGTTATTATTAGAATCATAGAAGTTTGAGCTGGAAGGGACTTTAGGAATCATCTATAATCCTTTATTACTAAAGATTATAAAGTATTCCAAGCTGGGGCAAAAAAATGCCTTCTCAATGTATGAAGTCCTACTATTACCATTCTGAATACTCTTCTTGGGAAATTGAAGGGAATTTGGGTGCTCGAGTGACTTACAGCTACTATTACCGTATTACTATGATTGTTGCTGTTTGACTTATCCCCTAAGTATCTCCTTTTTCATGTAATTTGACTCACTCACTATAAAAAGGCTGTATTTTTAGTGTTTTTTATGGGGGCAGGGGAAAATATGGATAACTGCACTGTTTTGAAAAAGGGAAGAAAAAGCAGCTTAGAAGCAAGAAGAATTTCTAGCCAAACCTTGAAGATCCTGGCACTATCGATGGTATGACTTTTGTAAGGAATGAAATTCCTCCAAATTGGGGCCAGCTGTACTGCAGATGGCCCAGATGGCTTAGCAAGCTACAGAATTTAAACAGAACATAAATTATAGGCAGGAATATAAACAACAAACCCCAAATCTCAAGTCATCAGAGGCTGAAACCTGATGGATTTTTAGCAAATATTAATGCCATGTAACTTGTCATGTTATTCTCATGTCATGTATGTGCCTGGAGATGGGTCCATATCATGAAAAAGAAACTGTGAAATGTCAAGCCAGTTGTTAGAAATAATTTTGAAATACATTTAGAGTGAGAAAATTGGCCATTCATCCCTTGAAACTAATAAGGAGTGGGTGAGAAAAGAACCAGGCTAGATTTCAGGAGGGCTAGATTCTCATCCCAGCCCTACTTCTATGTGACTTAGTGCAAGGCATTTGCTCACTGTAGGCCTTAATTTCTTCATATGCAAAATGAGGGAGTTTAATTAGATGTAGCTAATTAGAGGTGTCTTAAGTTTCCATCCAGCCCTGAAAACAAAAAAGTTTTTTAGTGTTCAATAAAATGTTTTAATTTTTAAGATTCTACGAAATGACAGCATTCTAAAACATGAAACCACAGCTAGCAGATCCCATGAGGTTAAGGTTAGGAGCATGAAAGAGAACTGAATAAAGATGGGCTGCCATCAGAAAGAGCCACTGAGGCTTGGTTTTCTAAGTCCTCTATATGCCTTCCAATTAAGACCCTGCCATCGTGCACAAGCTAGTCTGCCAAAAGTCAGGTGCTCATCATGGACAAGTACTTTTAAGAGGCTCTGATTGATGGGGGTGCTTCATGAAACAAGGGAAATGAAAGACCAGATTGGATTTCAAACTGAGAAAGTGATTTCTGAGATGAAATGCTTTAGCAACTGTCAAACTATGAGACAGAAAAAAAAATAGAAAATGGTCCTGTTCCTCCCAAATCAGCTGTCTTAGAAGCTTACAATAACCCAAATACATCATTCTCCCTGGCACAGCTAGGTAGGAAGGATAATGTTTGAGATGCTTCATTGAAACTCCAGCACTTACGGAGATCTTTGATCTCATCAATGATGGGATTCCCTTCATTGTTACAGATTGCATCAATGCCCACTCATCCAATGGAACTCTTGCCAATGTTTCTCCCATAAAACCTCCCCAATTGGTCCAGTTAATATACTAAGGAAATTTCTCCAGGTCTCTTGATATTCCATCGATACCAATTGAGCACAAAAGCTATAGATCAATTATTCTTTACTCCTGCCCCTTTCACTCTTCTCATGACCTCATAGGCTGGCGAATCTGAAGCTGGAAGGGACCTTAGAGGTAATTCATTTTACAGAGAAAGAAACTGAAGCTGGAGGAGGGCAAAGGACCTACCTAGGGTCACATAGGCAGTAAGTGTCAGAGGAGAGGTTTTAATCCAAGTCCTCCAACTCTAAAGTCAAACTCTTACTGTGTTGTGAGAAATACAACTTTTCTGGTCATTTCTTATTATTTAGTCATTTTGGTCATGTCCAACTCTTGGTAAGCTCATTTGGGGTTTTCTTGGGGAAAATACTAGAGTGGCTTTCCATTTCCTTCTCCAGCTCATTTTACAGAGGAGGGAACTGAGGCATCCAGTGTTAAGTGACTTGCCTAGGGTCACCCAGCTAGTAAGTGCCTGAGGCTAGATTTGAATTCTGATATTCTGTTCTCCAAGCCCAGCATTCTATCTACTGTGCCACATCTTTCTAATTAGACATCCTTCATACTGTTTCTCTTGTACCATTATTGTACTTCATTATTGCTCTTTGGGTAACATCATTAATTCGTGGGGGACTGAGTATTCCATAAATCACAGCCAATAGAGCATCACTTGAAGAAAAATTATAAAAACAATAAGGTAAGGGCTATTAGCACTGATATAGCACTTCAAGGTTTGCAAAATACTTCACCTATATCCTCATTTGAATTCTTTTTTTTAAAAGGCAAGACTTTGTTTCAGGGAGAAGCTTGTGGTAAAAAAAAAAAAAAAAAAAAAAAAAAAAAGTACCACGTGAAGCTCCCTGATTAGCTTAGAATATGAAGCAGTTCCCTTTGTAAGACATCCTTATCAATGACATATACTATATGTAGAAATATTCTCCCAGGGAATGATGAAGGGGCCATTGCCTTAACCACAGAGGCAAAAAAGAAGAGCTTTATGCGTAGTGGACATTAAGGAAATGTAGATTGAAGCAAAGTGAGTTGAAGTATAAGCTATTTAGTGTTACCAGCTAAGTATATCCTGAGAAGAATTATTCAGCTTCCAAAGAAGTGTAACTCACACCTAAAAAGTAATTTGGACCCTCAGAGATTTTGCCTTAATAAAGCTACTAACCAGAGTGAAAAGCACAGGATTTTAAAAGATGAGCTGTGTGTAATAAAGATGTGTGGTTTTATATTCAGTCTTATTTTGCTGATCTATCCATATGGAAATATTCGTATTTGTTTGTATTTGTGAAATTCAAAATAACAAAGAATTTAAATCCTAATATATATATATATATATATATATATATATATATATATATAGGGTGGATATCACTTTGTTACTGAACTTTGCTCTAATTAACCATTATCGTGGCCTCTATTTCCATCTCCTCACCAAGATTATAATCTCTCTGAGGACAGGGATTGTGTGACCTGATTCAATTTCCTCCTCCTTTATTCTCCTCTTCCTCTTCTTCTTCCTCTTTTTTTCTACCTTCTCATGAGCAAAACCCTTTTAAAATGTGAGGACCAGGGCCCAAGTGTAGACCCCACAATCCCTTGCCCTAATTCATACACTGTTTCCTACTTGCATGTTTCCCAGGCATTTGAATCTCATCTCCCTAATCAGAGAGAGTCCAAAGAGGACAGGATGGCCTCTGGACTGCAGACACATAGAACTGCCGGAACATCTTTGGATGACTGTTCAAAGCCAAACTTGCTTAACTTGCCTACACTCTCTGGAGAGTTAGGATATCCTCCTCGGTTACTAGTTGCCAATACCTCATCCTTCAGTCCTGCAGTTAAAGAATGAAATCCTTCACCTTAGTAATTCCTACCCATCAGAGAGACTAAAACAGAAATGTAATTGTAATGGAACTAAGTTGGCAATATCATCTTAAGTCATCCCATGAATGTAA
The DNA here is from genome assembly GCF_016433145.1 of Gracilinanus agilis. Taxonomy (NCBI): domain Eukaryota; kingdom Metazoa; phylum Chordata; class Mammalia; order Didelphimorphia; family Didelphidae; genus Gracilinanus; species Gracilinanus agilis. The sequence continues at coordinate 42,511,940 of NC_058134.1, forward strand.
ATATACAAAATAAATACAACTAATAGGATTCTTTAATGGAGACAATTTTTGCATATTTTCGGCCAAATGCAGGTCACTTGCCCTTCTTGGGTCTGTTAGTTCATTCTACAAAAAGAGAGTATTGGAGAAGTTGATGGCTCCAAATTGTTCCCAATCTGCTTCTGTGTTCTGGATTCTAAGTTCTCTTCCACTTCAGATGTTTCATATTAAAGTTTTTCCCCGCTTTTTTATTGTCCATTCAGAGACCCAGCTCTGACATTCCTTGTTCTAAGGCTCCTCCCAGCTCCTATACTTGAAAGTCTCCAGTAATGTGATTTCAGTTCTTAATGCCTTCTTCTCTTTAGACATCTGTTAAATCCTGCCACGCCATGTTATGTTCTCCATTTCTATTTCATGCATGATATTCCTTATCTTAAGCAAGCACGTGGTAATTATGTGAATCGTCAATGAAGACATGAATATCTGGGTGTTCTATCTCTCTCCCCAATCTTGGTTTTGCCACTTACTGCCACTGTAAAATTAGAGAATGTCACCCCACACCCACCTTGGGCCTCACTTTCCTCCTCTGGACAATGAAGAAGTTGCATTAAATAAAGTCTCAGGTTTTAAATTAAGATCCAGTGGATTGTCCTGCAGCTAGGTTTTGCTAACACCACCAAAGAGATTCCAAGTCCCAGATACATTTCAATCCTGATTTTTAGTATGACTAATCTGTATTCATTTCAGAAAGTGGCCCTAATTTGCATTTAAATATTATTCATGGCTTTCAAGTGGTGGCCTTAGGAGGAGGGCTGATGCCCTCAAAATATTAAATAGGTTTCAGGAGTCAGTCAGGGGAGCTGGAATTATCCTCTTTCTTACATCTGCCCTGTGAGGTGGTGAGCTCTCTGTCTGCAGGAGTGTCCAAGCACAGTATGTCCAAGCACAGTTTTTTAATTGTTTTTTTTTTCATTCTATGAAACTGTGAGCTACAACTAGAAGAGACATCTGAGGAAGTGCAGTCCATCTGCCTTACTATATAGATAAGGAGCTTTAGGAGCTTACCAGAATTGACACAGGTAGTAAACAGGAGTAGCAGGATTTGAACACAAGTATCATCATCTTCAGCCTGGGGTAGCTGCCACTGCTGGGATGACTGCAACAAATGGACACTGTGCCCTTGGTAGGAGGAAGGAAGCAAGCAAAGAGGGGCTCTGGTCAAGTTTGCTACCTCTGTGTCTAGATAACTCCAGCTTTGAGAACTAGGAACTCCATATTTCTCCAATCTCTCTGATTCCCAAAAGCCTTCACCATTCCCAAAGCACTGTCATCGCAATAGCCCCCAGAACGTAAGGAGTAACAAAATCTAGGACCTTGGACGTGGGGTGTGGAGTGAAGTCAACCATGGGGGGAAGCTCATGAAGGAAGAGCTCAACTATCTGACAAGAACCAAAAAAGTTTCCAATAGGCTAGAACATGGTGCCAAATCAAATTAGATGGCATTCAGTAGGCAGACATGTCCAATGGTCACAAACACACAAGGGG
>NC_058134.1:42514343-42523462 GCF_016433145.1 Gracilinanus agilis
TATATATATATATATATATATATATATATATATATATATTTGGAGTTAGAAGACCCGTGTTCAAATTCTGGCTCTGCCACTTACAATCTGTGTGATCTCTGTCAAGACATTCCAAGTGCTTGGGCCTCAGTTCTGACATTTATACAACAAAGGAGTTGGCATCTGAGACCAGTAGTAAAGAAATGTTAATAAAAGGCGTCGGATCCAGATTGTGAAGGGTTTAAAATACCAAAGAGAAAGATTTATCTTTTATCAAAAAGGCAAGGCACTGAAATTTCTTGAGCCAGGAGGATGACTTGGGAAGGCCAATTCTTAGGGATTCTCACTTTGGCAACTGTGCCTATAATTAATTAAAGAGACAGACCTGAAGCTAGTTGACCAATTAGGAGGCTGTTTCAATAATCCAGGTGAGATGTGATAAGGACCTTTGAAGCAGAGTGGTGCCTTTTTAAGTAGAGAGAAGTGGAGAAATATGAGGGCTACTCTGTAGATACACTCAACATGATGTGGCCACTGATTAGCTGTGGGAGGCAAAGGACGGAAAGAGGGGAGGATGATCCCAACCTTGAAGGTTGTAAACATAGATAACTGGAAGGATGGTGGTACTTTTTTTTATTTAATTAATTAATTTAGAGCATTTTTTCAAGGTTATGATTCATGTTCTCTCCCTTCCCTCCCCCCCCTCCCATAGCCAATATACAATTCTACTGGGTTTTACATGTGTCATTGATCAAGACCTATTTCCATATTATTGATATTTGTGCTAGGGTGTTCATTTTGAGTCAGTATCCCTAATTATATTCCCATCCATCCATGTGATCAGGCAGTTGTTTTTCTTCTGTGTTTCTACTCTTGTAGTTCTTCCTCTGAATGTGGATAGCGTTCTTTCTCATAGGTCCCTCAGAATTGTCCTGAATCGTTGCATTGTTGCTAATAGTTAAGTCCATTATATTCTATTTTACCACAGTGTATCAGTCTCTGTGTACAATGTTCTCCTGGTTCTGCCCCTTTCACTCTGCATCAATTCCTAGAAGTCATTCCTGTTCACATGGAATTCCTCCAGATCATTATTCCTTTGAGCACAATAGTATTCCTTCACCAACAGATGCCACAATTTTTTGGCCATTCCCCAATTGAAGGGCATATCCTTGTTTTCTAGTTTTTTGCCACCATAAAGAGCATGGCTATAAATATTTTTGTACAAGTCTTTTTCCTTATGATCTCTTTGGGGTTTAAATCCAGCAGTGGTGTGGCTGGATCAAAGGGCAGGCAGTCTTTTAGCACTCTTTGGGAGTAGTTCCAAATTGCCATCCAGAATGGTTGGATCAATTCACAACTCCACCAGCAATGCATTAATAGGACAGTAGTATTCTTGACAGAAATAGGTAAATTTGAAAGAGTAGAAGGTTTGGGGGGACAGCTAGATGACTCAGTGGATTGAGAGTCAGGCCCAGAGATGGGAGGTCCTGGGTTCAAATCTGACCTCAGATACTTCCTAGTTGTATGACCCTGGACAAATCATATAATACCCATTTCTAGCCCTTACTACTCTTCTGCCTCAGAACCAGTACACCGTATTGATTCTGAGACAGAAGGTAAAGGTTATTTAAAAAAAAAAAGAGTAGGAGTTTTGGACAGGAAAATTATGCATTCCATCTTAGACATTTTGAGTTTGAGCTGCCTATGAGATATCCAACAGGTTTTTACTTGGCTGCTGTAAGGCTCTATTGATTCATAATTATCATAAAATCCACTGAAACCCTTTGATCTTTTTCAGATGGAATACTATCTAACCAGACCTCTCCAGTCTTGCACCTAACTATAAAAGCTTAAAATTTTATTTCTTCTGTTTTCTACAAGGGTATTGGACAGGGGTGCCTTGTAAAAAAAATTTTAGTTCTATTTAAATATTAGAGGCATGTGTGTGTGCGCGCACGTGTGTCTGTCCATTGGTCTGGAATTCATTATATCCTAAAATTCTGGATTTATAGAGCCTGGTTCCAATCTCAGGAGCTTATCCCAAAGGATTATTTTCTCTCATTGACTCATAATCTATATTGGGAGTTTACTCCAGGAAAATTTCTAAATATAGTTTATGTCTAGAGCTTGACAGATTTAGGTAAATGGGCTGCCTGTATCCTGAGCAAGCACATAGGGTAATACATGCATAATGGGTAGAAGAGTACTTTTACTTTAACTCACAGAAAATGTTAGGAACTCAAAGAGGTCCACAAATACCCATCCAGGAATATAGGTCCTCTCTTCTATGCACTGATCTATTCTCTGAATGGAAAGAAGTGAAAAAGACAGAGAACAGACTAACACAGTCTTAAAGATAGGCACAGTGGGATAGCTTTTCCAACAAGAGTCTGTCCTCCCTGCAGCCCTAACTATTTCTTGATGGCAACCTCAGTTCTTGAAATCCAATCAGGATTTGTCCCATGTCCTCTCATCTAGGCATCATTGACCATTCCTACACTTTCCATGAAGATGTACCTATCAGATGCCCTAAGAACTCACCATTCCAGAAGCTCATAAAATAGAGCTGGGGAACTCTTCAGATTGTGGAACAAATATGATCAATAATTCTTGCATATACAAATGTTTTTCTGGAATGTGAATACCTCAAAAGACATGTGCCAGAAACACAGGAGGAGGAGAGGGTGGTATTAATAGATAACAGCTAAATATCTACTAAAAGCCAAAAGAGAAAAAGAAATATAATATACTTATTTGAGAATAATAGATTAAAGTTGGAAGGATCTGAGAGATAATCTAGTCCAAGTCCCTCCTTTAAAGATTTAAAGGAGAGATCTGTGGGTTGTTGTTGTTTTTTTTGTTGTTGTTGTTGTTGTTGTTGTTGTTTTAACCCTTACCTTCTGTCTTAGAATCAGGACCATGTTTTGCTTCCAAGGCAGAAGAGCAATAAGGGCTAGGCAATGAAGGTTAAGTGACTTGCCCAGGATCACACAGCTAGCAAGTTTCTGAGATCATATTTGAACCCATGACCTCCTATCTCTAGGTCTGGCTAGATCCACTGAGCAACCCAGTTGCCTTAAGGAGAATTTTAAAGGAAACGGAGGACCAAAATGAATGGCCCAAGGTTACAGAGCCAGTGACCCATTCAGGATTCCAGTACAGATCATCTAAACTCTAATTTCAGTGCTCCCCCCACTGCAACAATAACATATTCTGAAATGATACAGAGTGTCCCAAAAGTCTTGGCATGGTTTTAAGCTATTTAATTGCTTAAGTCATTTTATTTTATTTATGCTTTAATAGCTTAAAGCTGTACCAAAACTTTTAAGGCACTCTATAGTTTAACAGTATTTTTAGGTTCCCTTCTTTCTGTATTTCAGTCTGTCTAGTCTAGGCTTTTTAGTATTCGGGCACAGTAACAGCAGGAGCATAGAAATATTGATTCTAAAATGGTGCCGCCTGAGTCTAAGTGGATGGCATATCCAGGACTCATGCTGTCCCACAGGCATACTTCAAAAAGCAGCAGGCCCAGAACGTGGCACACATCATGGTGTCCTGTGAGCATTACATGAATATTCTTCACAATTCTAGAGTTAGCAAGACGGGCTCAGGGGTTCGACCTAGAGAATTACAGGCCAAGGCTTTTGGGTGGGTGACAAGCACCATTTCTGTGCCTTCCCCTGGATTATTTAAAGATGCTTAAGATTTAGAACTTGTTAAGGCATTGGAGACCATCTAATCCATATCTTTCAATTGAAATTACTTTCTCCAGGTCATCAGGGTTGTAGCTGACACAGAAAAGATCCAAATTAGATTCCCTCCCCCCATTCCACCATATTGCCAGAGAAATAGCATGTTCTGGGCCCCAAATTGGATTCTACAACTTCAGAGTTCCCTAACCAACCCCTGATTATTATTGTAATTGTGTCACTTTTCTATGAATACTTTATGGGTCTTTCGTATTCAAGCATATTCCTTGGAAGAAGCATTTAAGCCTAAGGGACTTCTTGTTTTGTGATAAGCCCCATTCCAATGTAAAAGAAACTTCTCCAACTTGGGCTCCTTTTTGGTTTTTTTTGTTACAAACAACACAAAAATGGGAATAAATAACCTTGGAACTCTTTGTCAATGTGCCTTACCAAAAAAAAAAAAAAAAGTAGGAAGCAAACAAAAAATTGCCATTAGACATCCTTGTATATTAACAAACTGGTCGAGATAAATTTGGATATGCAATGAAAGCTGGACATATTGCCAGAGGAGTGCAGTTCATTAATACCCACATAATGTGACAGCTGGGATGTGACTGGCAACACTTTGTTTAGGTCCACTTCCATGATCTGTCTCCAGCCCAGCCAGAAGGCTCAATAAAAAAGAAAGGGGCAAGCTGAGCAATGCCACAAAGCCAACTTTCTGGGAATCCTTTGCTCTGGGTGGGCAACTGCAAATAACTGGTGATTGCCCAGAGGAAATTCTGAATGTGCTTCTACTCAAACTTTTCCTCTCGTGTTAAAAGAGGGGAAGAGGGAAAGAAGGAAAGAAGAAAGGAGGGAGGCAGGGACGGTAGAAGGAAGAAATAAGAATGAAATAAAAGAAAGAAATTTAAAAAGGAAGGAAGGGAAAGAGGAAAGAAAAAAGAAATAAAGGAAGGGGGAGGGGGAAAGAAGAAATTTAAAAGGAAAGAAAAATAAAAGAAGGGAGAGAGGAAAAGAGAGGAAGAAAAAAGGAAGAAGGAGATGAAGAAAGAAGAAATGGGAAGGAAATGAAGGGAACAGAAGGGAAAAGGATGGGAAGAAGGAAAAGGGAACAGAAAGAAGCAAAAAACAAAGGACAGGATAGAAAGTATATAAAAAGGAAAGAAAAAAGGATGGGGGAAAAGGAAAGAAAAAGAACTAGAAGGATAGAAAGAAGAAAGGATGGATGGATGGAAAGAAGGAAGGAAGGAAAAGAATAAGGAAGAGGAAAGGGAAGAAATAAAAGGATGGAAAAAGAGAAGAAAAGAAAGAAGGCAGAAAGAAAATAACACCCAGATAATCCTCATCATAGCTCATAGTGGCTCCCATATCCCCCCATTATAGGAAGCAGCCCTGAGAGATGATTGCTCTGAGGCAAGGGGGAGGCACACAACCCTCTCCTGCTTAGTCTCCACCACCACCACCCCCAAGACAGCTGTACATACAGTAAGAGTCTGTCTCAGAAGTCCTCAGGGAAATGAACAATTAATTGCTAATTAAACATGGTTCTAGGCTGCGGTCAGGATTCCTATGAGAAGGTGATGGAAGGGAAATGTGTAGTTACATTCTCATTGCTTAGTGAAGATTAAAATGAAAAATTCTTGTTACTAGGGTATTGGACAGAAAGGGAAGTTTGGGATGGTGAATGTCAGGTGCTCGTATTAAGCCTATCCGTGACATTAGAGAAAAGGTTCCTCTCCATGTCGCCTCTCCTTGTATCTGGACCCACAGCCTTTGCAAGGAAGCCATTAGAGTAATATAAAGGTGGAATAGGGAGAGGGAAACAGCCATATATCACTAGCTCCCTTCCCTGACTCCCAGACTTGCTGAATTCCCTTCTTAAGCACTGCTCATTTTCATTGATAATTGTCTGTGGATAAAGAGCTTTCTCTTTGCCAGCTCAGCTCCTCTGGCTGGACCCCATGGTGAAATCATAGTCCTTTGTGTATGACCTCACAGTCGGTTGCCATGGAGAATCAGTTGTGTGACTTCAGGGACGGATTCCAGCAGAGTAGAAATTGGGCGAGAGGATGTGCTTTTTTTTTTTCAAATATATATTCTCTTTCATAATTTTTGAGCAGGAAAAAAGAGCATTAAAATTATTTTTCAAAGAATGTATGTATGTGAGAGAGAATGTGTGTGTGTGTGTGTTTGTGTGTGTGTGCGCGCGTGTGTGTGTGCTTATTACTCTCTTACTTTTCTTCCTTGGGAAGTTCCTTTTGCAGTGACTCATGAAAGATTAGCTTGGGCAGATAACTGCCTGATTTTATAGTCTGGGTGTCTCATCAGAAGATAGCAGATCTTGCCTTTTCACCAAGATAAAGTGCTTACCTCTTCTTTCATCTAAGGACTATCCAGCCCTGTCAAGAAGATGGAATCAGCTACCTGGGTCTTCTCAGTCTCAAGCCTCTGTAATCTGTTCTGATTGAGTCAGCATTTAGTTTATTTTCACATTTTATAGAGTTGTGGCAGAAACCAGTGAACAAAGAACTAAGCAATAAGTTGGGGAAATGTTCCACCCAGAGAAAGAGAACAAAGGAGACCTCTGAAAACATATGGCACCAAACCCGATGTCCCTTGTAGGCTGAACCCAAAAGAAACCAAGCCCCAACAGTCCCACCACTAGGCATTTGTAGACTCCAAGGAAGTCCTAGACAGAAAGGAATAGCACTCTGAAGATAGAACAGCAAAAAGGGGACACAAAGTAGGTTCCCATTGATAAGGGAATGGCTGAACAGACTGGAATAGAAACATAATGGAATATTGTGCAATAAGAAATTACAGCTTTGACAAAATGAGAGGAAAATGGGAGGAAACTCAGAAGCAATATGATGTGGTAGAAGAACTTTGGGTTTGATGCCAAGATTACCTGGACTGGGATCTCAGCTCTACTATCCACTAAGAGACAGTGAAGGGGGCAGTTAGGTGCCTTAGTGGATTGAGAGCTAAGCCTAGAGACAGGAGAACCTGGGTTCAAATCTGGATTCAGACAACTCGTAGTTGTGTGACCCTGGGCAAGTCACTTAACCCCATTCCCTAAGCCTTACTACTCTTCTGCCTTGGACCCAATATGCAGTATTGATTCTAAGATAAACGTTAAGGGTTTGAAAGAGACAGAGACCTAGTGGAAAGAATACTGGACTTGAAGTCAGGCATCCCTGAGTTTGAATCCTGATTCAAAAATTTACTAGCTTTGTAAGCATAAGCAAGTCAACTAATCTCTCTCTGCCTCACTTTCCTTATCTACAAAATGAGGAGAATAATAGCATCTACCTTACATGAAATAGTTAATAAATAATTATCAATTGATTAATTGATTCCATAAGCTTTATGAACTAGTTAAAGTGGAGTAAGCCTAATCAAGAGAACAACGTATAGTGTGACTTCAAGCATAGAAAAGAAAATCATCTAAAAGAATCAACCAATGTTGATTCATTATAATGACTAACTCAGTAGATCAGGTGAGGAAACCTACCTTCTGCCTTCGGTCTAGTACTATTGAGAGGTGAGGTACTATTGATGCAGAGAATAATAATAACCAACATTTATATTGTGCTTACTACATGTCAGGTACTCTGCTCATTATTGCTCATTTGATTATCTCATTTCATCCTTAAAATAATGCAGGGGAGTAGGTGCTATTACTATCCCAATTCAAGAAAAATTTGTTAAGCACCTTCTACATGCCAGGCACCATGCTAACTAAGCACTGGAGATGCAATTAATAAAGGCATTCTCTGCCCTCATGGAGTTCAAAATCTAATGAAAGGAGACAACACACAAAAGGAAAGAGAAAAGGGGAATGAGGGAGTGGAGAGCAGGTGCAGGGTACAGTGAGCAAGAGACCAAAGTTTCTGCCCTCTTTTTTTTTTTAATTTTTAAAACCCTCACCTTCCATCTTGGAGTCAATACTGTATGTTGGCTCCAAGGCAGAAGAGTGGTAAGGGTAGGCAATGCCCTCTCTTAAGGAAAGTTTTGGAAGGAATTTAACACTCTGTTCTCCAGCTCTGCAATCAGAGGGAAGAGGACATTGAGGGAAGTGAAAGAAGTGGTATCCATCAAGGCTTTCAGTAATGAGATTAGAGGGGATGAGCTTAACCTGAGAAAGGCATCTTCTCAATGAAGCTGAGACCTGGCAGAACAGTAGATGCAGAATAGAGTGTAAAATCCCCACATAACAGATGAGAAAACCACAGGGAAGAGAAGCTAATTAACATTTCCATGGTCACACAGCTAAGTAAGAATCTGAGATTAGATTTGAACTCAGGTCTTCCTGACTCCGGGCACTGTACCACCTACCTATCCCAGATATTTGCATATGTTCTCCAACTGGTTACTGTACTACATTCATAGTTATAGATTTAGAACCAAAAAGGACCTCAGGAGTGATCCAGCCCAACTCCCACATTTTTTCAGATAAGAGAAGTGGAGCCTAGAATGGTTAAGGTGGCAGAGACCAAAGGTCACAAAGTAGGTTTAGGAAGTGACATAGACAAGATTCAAACTCCAGATCCAAATCTTTCTGCTGTACCATGAGTTTGTTTTGTTTAAACTGTATTTCTTCATTATAAGGGAGAGTTCAATAGTCCATGTTGGGGAGAAGTTTCATCAGGAAATCATTACAGTATCAAAGTAAAAGGCCTCGATGAAACCTTACAAAATGAAATCAGACCATGGAGCAATACCTTTTCTGCAATAAAATTTCACATTTGATCTGAGCATTATTCTTCATTTTCTAAACCAACAGGTGCCTCCTTGCCTTGTTGGTAAAAGGGCATCAGAGAGATGGAAGATTCATAAGGATAGCTGTTTAAAGTCTTTGTTGTCCCCAAAATTAAGCAGAGAACAATTTAATTGGTTTCCTACTATTGCTGACTTAAAAAAACTCTTACTTTCTGTCTTAGTAATAACTTTAGGTTATGCAAATTGGGTTAAGTGACTTGTCAGAGGTCACACAGCAAGGCATTGCTGACTTTCTTTGCTCCATGTTGACTCTTTCTTGAGCTTTCCTTCTTTGGAAGATTTTCACATCTCCAGAGAAACCAGCTCCATGATGCTATATTTTCCAAATCAGCAGCAACACAGTCATTGCCTCCTATAGCTTTTAACAGTTGGAAAATGCCCCTGTTGCCTGGTTTGAAGCCCCATTAGGGAAACCAAAGATGTCTGGAATCTGCCCATAGTTATTTTCAGTGCCATTTGTGAGATGCAAACCAGATCTCCTTTGGGCACCAGGTATCAGTATCTCTCTCTCTCTCTCTCTCTCTCTCTCTCTCTCTCTCTCTCTCTCTCTCTCTCTCTTTCTCTCCCCTTCTTCTCTCCTTCTTCTTCTCCTTCTCCCTTCCTCTCCCTCCCCCTCCTCCTCCCTTTCCTCCTCCCTCTTCCTCCTCCCCCTCTCCTCCTTCTCCT
>NC_058134.1:42526329-42569195 GCF_016433145.1 Gracilinanus agilis
GGGAGGGAGGGAGGGAGGGAGAGAGGGAGGGAGGGAGGGAGGGAAGAAGCAAGGAAGGAAGCAAGGAAAGAGGGAGGGGTGGAGGGAAGGAAGAAAGGAAGGAAAGAAGATTGGATTTGGAATAAGAAAACTTGCGTTTGGGTTCCTGTTCTGCCATTATGCTATCTTAAGCAAATCACTTTTGCTTTCTGTTCCTCAACTTCCGTACCTGTTGAACTAGCTGATTGCTTTCAGATCTTGTATTCTATGACTATAATCCTACAAGGAGGAGCTCTATGTTCCCCACATGTGTCTGTCATGAAAGTGTATCCCTAGAAGCAGTAATGTCTGAAGATCAAGATCTCCTTGGGTGCAGCAGCTTTATGTCCCTGGCAGATTTTCACAAGCTAGATCTTACATAGTTCCTTGACTAGATGGGAGATAGAGAGGTTTCACCTTTGCAGATGTCCAAGAGGATGTTATAGAGAAAAAAAAATGAAGGCCTAGAACAGAGCCTTGAGTGACCATTCTCACTTAGGGGGCAGAACATGGACAAGGCCTCTGAGATGGAGCAATCATCAGAGAAGCCAAAGGAGAACAGTATGTCTGAGAAGAGGTCACCAGATCAAAGGCTAGAGAAATCAAGCAGAATGAAAACTGATTTTTATAGCTCAATGTTCATTTGTAACTGTTGGGTTGTAAAGTCCTATAGTTGGAAGCCAGACTGCAAGGGATTGAAAATGAGGAGGAAGTAGAGAAGCAGAGGTACTGGTGTTGTTACCAGCCCTCTCTAGAAGTTTGGGTAGAGAGGGGAGAATTTATAAAAGGTAGGTAGCTTATAGAGAAGGGTCATATGAAAGAATTTTGTGGATGAGGGAGACCTGGCCACATATGTAAGGGCTGGGAAAGAAGCCTGAAGATAGAAATTCAAGATGAATTTATGGTTATGGAGGCAACCTCACAGAGGAAGTAGAAGGGGATTGAGTCAAAAGGAGTGAAAGGGTTAGCCAAAGAGAATGACTTTGTCTCCATCAGAGTCTAAAGCAAAGGAAGAAAGGATGGAGAGAGTGAAATTCTGAGTCTTTGAAGTGTTTACATATAGAAAAAGTTATATAGCTATAGTCTAATGAGATTTGCAAAGTGGTGCTAAAAGGAGTCAGTCCCAAGATGGTGAGGACAGGCTCTCAGCAAGCTTTGGGCCAGGTTTCCTATTTTCGACTCCTTCACTCCAGAGCCTAGACTTCCACATCAGCAGCCGAACATCTAAGCTGATAAGTTCTACCTTAATTCATTCTGTCTCTTCCTTTTCACCACCTCTCCCTGCCCCCACAACTCGTCCTAGCTATCTGCTTTGTTCAGCAATGAGGGAAGGATGTCATGTGTCAGCCCAGATTTGTAGCCTGAGTTATTTGGCTTTTATGGGCTTAAGGGAGATCCTTAACATTACTTAACACCTGTGTCCTAGTGGAAGAATTGATCTTCAGTCACCAGGGGGACATAGTAATATATATTATTCTCACCATGGGAAGAAACACTGTCCATGGTCCCTAATGGATAAAGCTCTTGTTAAATGCTGGTGGACCTTATGCTGGTCTGTTCTGTTACTTCCCTTTTTAAAATGAAGACAATAATATCTGCCCCCTTTTCCTGCTTCACAGTCATCCATTACAATCAGGAAAGCACTAGACATAAATGTCTAATGACCAATCAAACAGGCAAGGGAGGCAGCCAGAGGGAAATGTGCCCTTCCATTTCTTCTTATTCATATCTTTTCCCCTAGTTCTTGTTGTGTCAGATGAGGTGATGGAGACAAATGCATAACTCAACACAACAAATATTTATTGAGCACCTGCTATATGCAAAGTAGTGTTCTAGGCACTGGGGGAGACTACAAAGAAATGAAAGATATATTTCTCATCCTAGGAACTTACTACATGGCATGTTGGAAGGTGTGTATTGTGTGAATAAAATATGTATGCAAATTTATTTCAATTCAACAAATATTCATTGAGTGCCTACTATGTGTCAGGCACGGTCTTGAGTGTTGAAGACACAAAAATAGGAATAAAATAGCCCCTGAACTTGAGGATCTTACATTCTTTTGGGGTGGAAAAACCACATACACATCAAAAATTAAGTATAAATTTTATGCAAAGTAGTTGAAGAGGAGGGCCCTAGCACCTGAGAGACTCAGGCTAAGTTTCCTGTAGGAGGAAGAGTTTGAGCTGAGAATGAAGGAAGCTACGTATTCTGTGAGGTGGAGGTGAAGAGGGAGGATGTTCCAGACATGGCAGATAATGTGTGTTTAAGGCATACAGACATTATAGAGATTAAGTATCACATAAGAAGATAGTGTTCTGAGTTGGAGTCAGGAAGAGTGGGGTTTAAATTCTGTTTCTAGCACTTCCTAGTTGTGTTCCCAAGATAAAGTTAACCTCTAAGCACTGGGCAACAACTTAAGACTCATCTACTAAGTGATAGAGTGACTTCAGTCTCTGTTGGTGAAGGAATTTGCCACCCTGATGAGATAAATAATCCTTACAACCCAGAAGCAAATAGAATGAGTAAAGGACTAGGAAAGGTTATGAGACCACCAAAGGTATCAGTGATGTCTTTTTTATTTTATCTGTTACCTTCTGTCTTAGAATCAATAATGTGTGTTGGTTCCAAGGCAGAAAAATAGTAAGGGCCAGGTGGTATGGGTTAGGTGACTTGCCCAGGGTAACACAGCTATATCTGAGGCCAGATTGGAACCCAGGACCTCCTGTCTCTAGGTGTGACTCAATCCACTGAACCACCTAGCTGCCCCTTCAGCAATGTCTTTATTTTTTATTTTTATTTAGAATATTTTTCCATGGTTACATGATTCATGATGCCCCCCGCTTTTTTCTACCCCCTCCCAAAACAGACAAGCACTTCCACTGGGCTATACATGTATCATTGCTCAAAACCTATTTCCGTGTTATTCATATTTGCAATAGAGCAATTCTTTAACATCAAAACTCTAATCACATTCCTATCACACTACGTGGTTGATCATATATTTTTCTAATGCATTTCTGATTCCATAGTTCATGTGGATAGTGTTCTTTCTCACAAGTTCCTCTGGATTGTCCTAGGTCATTGCATTGCTACTGATAGAAAAGCCCATTGCATTTGATTGCACCATAATGTATCAGTCTCTGGGTACAATGTTCCCCTGGTTCTGCTCCTTTCACTCTGCATCAGTTCACTGAGGTTCTTCCAGTTCATATGGAAAGCCACCAGATCATCAATCCTTTTAGCACAATAGTATTCCATTGCCATCAGATACCACAATTTGTTTAGCCATTCCTCCCAATCAATGGATACCCCCTCATTTTCAATTTTTTTGCCACCACAAAGAGCGTGGCTATAAAGATTTTTGTACAAGACTTTTTCCTTATTATCTCTTTGGGGTACAAACCCAGCAGTTGTATGTCTGGATCAAAGGACAGACATTCATTTAAAGCCCTATACTTAGCAATGTGAGCAAATTTAATGAAAAAATCTCACAGCCCATTTTCATTCCTTGAACTTTCTGTAGTACTTATCACTCTTGACCTCCCTTTCCTCCTACATCCTCTCCTCTCTAACATTGGCATGACACTGATTTCTCTTGGCTCTCCTATACTAATATATCTGATTTCTCTTCAGTCTCTTTGACAGGCTTATTATCAATATCATGCCTCCTAATTGCAGATGTTCCTGAATTCTCTGTTCTTAGTATATATTCTTCCATTTGGTGATTTCACTAAATCTAATGGGTTCAATTATCATCTCTATGCAGAAGGTTCCCAGTTAATGTCTCTAAACTGCAGAGAAGTTAGGTATAAGAAGACTGGAAATGTAGAAAAGGATTAAATTATGAAAGGCTTGCAAAGCCATAGTACAGTAGATAGAGCACCAGGCCTGGAGTCAGAAGCACCTAGGTTAAAATTAGGGCTCAGACACTTCCTAGCTGTGTAGCCTTTAGCAAGTCATTGAACCCTGATTGCCTAGTTCTTGCCCTTCTGTCTTAGAATTGATATGGAGACAGAAGGTGAAGGTTTTTTAAAAAGGGGGGAAATCTCAACAGAGAACTTTATATTTGATATTAAAAGTGATAGAGATCCACTAGAGTTTATCAAATAGAACAGAGGCTGCACTTTAGTAAGATAAACTCAGGGAAAGGTGGACTAGAGTGGGAAGAGACTTGAGGCAGATAGAACAACTGAAGACTATTACAGTAGCCCACCTGTGTGGTGATGAGGGTGTATGCCAGGATAATGGCAATGCCAAATGGGAAAAGGGCAAATATATGAAAGATGATTGAAGACAGAAATTATAGAACTTGACAACTGACTAGATATGGGAAGTGACAGTTGGGAATTGAGAATGACTCTGTGAGTCTGGGTGCCTTAGAAGATGGTGATGTCTTCATTAGTAATGGTTAAGGGGCAAAGAGAAAAGCTTCTATTTTGGATATGTTGAGTTTAAGATATCCATGAGACATTTAATCAGACATGTTGAGTAAGTAATTGGAGATGAGAGAGAAAAGAGCAGAAGAGAAGCTGGGACTAGACACATAAATCTAAGAATCATCTGAATGGGAGGATAATTAAGTCCCTATAAGCTGAGGACATCATCAAGCAAAAGAGTATAGAAAGAGAAGTAAATTCCCTTGGGAGACACAATAGTTATCTGGTATGACTGGCTGAACAGCCAATCATGGAGACTTGGAAGGAATGGTCACATGGGGGGAGGACCAGGAGAAAGCAATGCCCCAGAACCCTTGAGAGAGGAGGGGGTCATTAATAGTATCAGAAGCTATAGAGTGGTCAAGAAAGATGAAGGTTGAGAAAAGATTGTTGGTAATTCCTAGCATATAGCAAAAACTCAATAAATGTTTATTGGTTAATCCATTTGATCATGCTTCATGGGAGAAAGATGATTTCTGGTTAGGGAGGTAAAGATACATGGAGAAGGGACTATTTGAAGTGAATCTTAAAGGATGGATGGAATTTCAACTGACAGACACTGGAGACAAGAAGGGTATTCTTAAGCTGGAGAAATAGATAGAAGCAGGAAACTGAGGGAAAGGACAAGGAAAGAGTAAGTAGATTTGGTTAGGCTTCAGGATAAGGCAAGTTAAGGGAAGCAATTCAAGATAAATCCAGAAAGAAGCAGCTAGGTGACACAGCAGATTGAGATCCAGGCCTGGAGATAGGAGGTTCTGGGTACAAATCTGACCTCAGACACTTCCCAGCTGTGTGATCCTGGGCAAGTCCCTTTACCCCCATTTCCTAGCCTTTACCACTCTTCTGCCTCATAACCAAACACAGTATTAATTCTAAGATGTAAGGTAAGGGTTTTTAAGAATAAGATCAATCCAGAATTAGAGCCAAATTTTGAAGGAACTTGAAGGCCAAGTCAAGGAATTTGGATGTTAAGTATGCAATGGGGAACACTGAAGTTTTTTGACCACCTGAGCGATATGACTGGACCTTTGCATGAGGAAAAGTAATCTTATTGTGGGAATGGAGAAAAGGAAATTGCATAGCATTGTTCCCACACTATAGTAGCCCAGGACAGCCAGGCCTGAGACAGGACAAGTCACTATCCTCAAAAGTTAATATAATGCATATAAAGAGTTTGCCAATTGTGAAGCACGATAGTGATGTCAGTTTACCACCTTGAGCCTCAGTTTCCTCATGTATAAGAATAGTACCTACTCCACAGGCTTATTGTTGGGCTCAAATGATAGAATGTATGTTAAGACTTTTGGCCAGCCTTAGAGCACTATATAATAAATGTCTAACCTTGTAAACTAATATAGGAATGTGAGCTCTTGCAAGATTTGCCCCCACTGAGTGGCATTTCAAGAGGTATCTAGCTTTGAAATTTCAGCCTACCTGACTGAACCCTCCCCTACCTTTTCACTGAATGAGCACAAGCAGAGGGAAGAGTTGGATGTGCCTGTGACATAGCTCCCCTCTCACTGAGGCTGAGCCCTTCCATTCTGATTCAGAGCCATGAGTGCCCACACCATGCCAGCTCCCCAAGCTAACGGTAGAGCAGGTTTCACCTCAGGCACAGAGATTCCTCCTGAACACTTTTCCTTGACCACTCTTGAGATGCATTAATTTCTTCACATTCTCTGTGGTTGCTTAGTAATAAGACCACAAGGCACCAGCAGAATAGAGTAGGCTTCCAAAGATGATTATCGCCTATCTCTTCTGCACTTCATTTACTTCCCGAGTTCTGGTCCTGGGTCCACTCTGTGGTGAGCCAGGGACTTTCTGGGCTGGGAGGGCTTGTATGCGCCCAGGTTCAAATGCCAGTCTGGACCTGAAGAAACAGGATCATAGACCTAGAGATGAACCCAGAATCAGAGGTGAATTCCTTCTGATGAGGAAATGTAAGCCCAAAGTCACTTAACTAGGGAGCATCATACAGGATTTGAAACCAGGTATTCTGGCTCCAGGGCCCGTCCTCTTTCCAGGATATCGTAATGCCAACGGGGCTGGGGGGCTGCATCAGATCTCTGATTGGCTTCAGTGATTCTCATGAGAGTTATCACCGGCATTAGGAGAATTATAGAACATTAAAACTGGGAGGAAACTCCCAGAGCATCTAGTCTACACTTTTACAGATAAGGAAACCAACCTCATGGGAAGTGTGTCCCATAACCAGGACCCCATCATTGCTCAGTAAATGCTCATATTTTACTCACGGCTAATGTATCTCCAGTGAGAGACTGTACAAGGTTTGGAGTCAAAAAGCCTCAATTTAAGTTCCAGCTAGAACCCTTACTGCCTAGTAGCCCCAGGCAACTCACCATTGTACTTCTCTGGGTCTCAGCTGCTCACTGGTAAAATGAGGCGGGTGGGGTAGGACAGTATTATGTAGAAGGTGGTGCTTGAGCTTTAACTTGAAGGAAATGAGGGATTGATTCTGAGGCAGAGATGAGGAGGCATTTGTACTAGCAGTTATTTTTTTTAACCCTTTCCCTCTGTCTTAGAATCAATAGTGTATTGGTTCCAAGGCAGAAGAGCAGTAAGGGCTAGGTAATGGGGGTTAAGTGACTTGTCCAGGGTCACATAGCAAGGAAGTGTCTGAGGTCAGATTTGAACCCAGAATCTCTCCTCTCCAGCCCTGGCTTTCTATCTACTAAGCTACTTGGCTGCTCCTGCACTGGCAGTTTTTTATACCTGGTACAAAGACCTCTAAAGAAGTGGAAGCTAGAGGACAATGTACATGGAACAAAGATGGCCAGTTTGAGGGGGGAGCAGCATATGGTGAGCCTAGAAAATAGGTTGTAGACAGGCTAGAACAGGTTTTAAATGGTAAAGAGATAAGTTTATAGTTAGTTGACTCTTAAGGCGATACGGAGCCACTGACATTTATTGAATAGGAAATGAGGAAAGTGGTTTTGAAAAAATTCAGAAAGGAGAGAAGATCCAAGTGCAAAAAAGCTAATAATGACTAGGACTTATAGAGCATTTTAAGGTTTGCAAAGTGTTTAGCATATGATAAACTCATTTCATCTTCAAAACAACCCTGCGAGGTAGGTAATATCATTCCCATTTTATATATGAGGAAACTGAGGCTTAGGTTAGGCAACTTTCCTAGGATCACAAAGCAAGTGGGTTTCTAAGGCAGGATTTGAACTCCAGTCTTCCTGACTCCAATCTACCACTCTTCCTGCTGCACCTATTTTGGGAGCTAGTTGTGAGTATCAAATAAGGTAATATTTGTAAAGCATTTAGCAACTATGCCTGGCACATAATAGGTACTTCATAAATGCTTGTTCCTTTCTTCCCACTACACCAATACTCAATACTCTTTCCTTCCTTCCCTCCTCCCCTCCCTTTCTTCCTTCCTTCTTTTCTTCCTTCTTCTTGTGAGGATTTTGCTTTGTAAACCCCAAAGTACTGTGATAATGTGAGTTATTTCTGTTCATATTTATGCCTGTATCCTTTCATGTCAGGTGTTAGTTAATACTTAGTAGAACTGTCCCTTGTGAACATATTGGCAGATAGGTGCAATATGAATAATTCTGGTCTTACAATAAGGAAGTCCTGAGTTCAAATCTTGTCTCAGTACTCCTACAACTTGTGTGACTGGGCAAATCACTTAACTTTTCTCATCTGTAAAATGGTAATCCCCCTTCAAAAATATCAATAATATTAGACCTACTTTACCAGGTAAAAATCAAATGTATGACCTCAAAACATTATTATTATTCATTAAATTTAATATATATACATAATGAATATAATATATGATAATATAACATATTTAAATTAACATACTTAATAATTAAAAATATTAAAGCACATTATTATTATTATTATCATTATCTCTAGTTCCTGGTTCTAAGCTCACAAAAGTTGCCTTCTGATCTGTAGCTCAGTTTCCTGACTGAACCTGCCACCTAGGAAGAAGAGACCTGAGGAAATACCAGGCTGTCTTTCTCCTGTCAGATATATCTTCTACTCTAAAGTGATAAACTGGCATTTGTTTGTATTCGTTACAAAACAAAGCAAGTGTCTGGTAGCTAGAAGTTCTCTGAGGTAGTAGGCAAAAGCCCTGAATTTGGCATTGGGGGCCTGGATTCAAATCCTGCCTCTATTACTACCTTTATGACTTTGGACAAATAATTTCTCTGCTTTGGGCTTGTTGGTGTGGGAGTTAGTTTCACTCAATGATGCCTTTTGTTACAGGAGGGGTTGGTTATTATATATTTTTTACTTTTAAATCAAATGGGCAGAGTAAAAAGGAAGAGGAAAAAAAGTCGCTTGTTAATTAAAAATTAAATTTTTTTTAATTTCCCATTAAAAATAAAATGGGGAAAAAAGAAAAACAGAAAAGACTGAGAAGTAAAATATGGGATCTGCCTCGATAAGCTCTAGAGGTTCTTCCAAGCTCCAAGTCCAGTGAACGGTTGGTGTTCTCTTCATCCACCCTTGCAATTTGGGTGCATTTATGGTCCCTTCCATGGAGGTTAGGCTGGTTCCAGAGAGGAATCACAGGACTGGCCAGCCCTGCCCTGGCCTCATTCCTCCTCCGGAAGTTCCTGTAAGTCCAGGTTTGCGAGGGCAATCCTGGAGAGCTGGCCACGGAGGCTGCCCATCTCTGTTTCTCTGCGGCTCATCCCTTCCCAGCATAGCCATCTTTATTGAAACGGAGCTTTCCTAATCTGGCTTCCCTTTTACACATTCATTTAGCATATGTGCCCAGCAAATGCTGAGAAAAGTAGTCCTCATTCTCCCCCAGAAATGATTGGCAGGCTGTAGACTCTCATACATAATTCATCAGCGAGCCTCAGAATACATTTCCCCATCACCTGGCGGAGAGACTTGTTTATGCTAATATTTCGTGACGTCAGCCTGCCCCATCTGTAAGAATTCTGGCGGTGCCTTTCCTGACACAGGATTTTACTCTACAATCTCCAGTCTCCGAGTCCTCCTGGGATCTGACTGTTGCTGCGGAGATTTGGGGGTGGCATAGGGGGAAATATAATAACCTCTTGTCATCAGGGAAGTTGGTTCCCCACTTTAGCAAGTGGAAAGCCCTTCGTGTTTTGTTTAATTAGGCAAGTTCATTTATTCAACTGTGTTTAGCTTATTGGAGAAATAGCTGATCCAGGGAAAGAGAGGGAGGAGCTTGCAGAATTTTTTAAAATATCTTTTGCATTGACTATCATTGTTTGCACATAATTGCTTTTAAAATTCATTCTTGAGTCATCTGTGTTTAAACCACATCCGTCGGTAATTCTATAATAGCGTTATTGCCTAGATCCTGTCAATCTCCCAGCATTCTGCCCCCTAACAGCTATATCCTAGAACCTCTGTTGGGGAGTATGTGTCATTCAAGAGGCTCTGAGTGCCATCCACCCTCCCCCATCCATTGCTCACAGCCCTTCCTTTCCTGTCCCAGCTTGTTGCTTCACTCACTTTCACCCAAATGGAGTAGCAGTTTGATTAAATGAGATAAAAGCACAGGAAACTTAAAGGCAAAAAATGCATATATCACAATGGATAACATTCCACTCCTTCCCACCCTACCTTCTGAGGCAACCAGCCTCCTGCAGCTATATGAGCAAACAGAAGAGCAAGAGCCCCAATCTAAAGTCCCCCAGACCCATTCCAGGATCACTAGCTGGACTGTGCATCAGTCTGGCCAGCCCACGTGATGTGCCTTTAAGGATTTCTAGAGTAAAACCACCTGGCGCCCGGCATCAGGGGGACTGTTTTACTGGCCCCCCCATCACAGTTGTCCCTAGTCTGTAGCCTTCATCATCAAGCTGCTATATAGCCCATTGGCAAGAAAATTCCTCCTCCATCCACCATCCATGCCATTTGCTTCCATGTTCTTTGAACTCCTGGGAGCAAGTAGGACAAAAGAAGCTTGGTTTTAATATCAGAATACTGGCAACAGGTAATAACAGGTAACTCTTCCTTTTACACATCTATTCGTCCATATATGTTCTAAGAGAGCATATATCGATTATCTGGCTCAAGAAATTTGAAAAATGGCAAATTCATCCTCATTGACCAAGGTCAGTGGGATTTGTTTTCTTTCTTTTTATTAAAAGAGAAGGAATATGGGGGCAGCTGGGTAGCTCAGTGGATTGAGAGCCAGGCCTAGAGATGGGAGGTCCTAGGTTCAAATCTGGCCTCAGACACTTCCTAGCTGTGTGACCCTGGGCAAGTCACTTGACCCCCATTGCCTACCCTTACCACTCTTCTGCCTTGGAGCCAATACACAGTATTGACTCCAAGATGGAAGGTAAGGATTTAAAAAAAGAGAGAGAGAGAGAAGGAATAGAGATTGAATAAGGAATTAGGCCCTGAGGCCAAGGTTTTCATTTTTCTTTTATCACCTTTAACTTCTTCTTTTCTTCTTCCCATCCTATCCTCCCTTCCCTTTGGTGCTTCTTTCTTGGTGTTTTTCTCTTCCCAGAGTGGCAGCCTGAGATAGTGTGGAGCAAAGGGGTCTGAGTTCTTAATAAGTACTCAATAAATGTAAGGAGGGCTAAACTGAAACTCTTTTCACTGTCTCAGTCTGGAACTCCTAGATCATTTCCTGGAAATCAAAGAAAATTCCATCATTAGCTTAGAAGAGCTCAGTCTTGCCCTTTTGTCAGAATGATCAGCAGAGCCTTTCCTGAGAGTTTGTTTTACTGCACTCTGTGGTAGGGGGCTGTTAAGGAAACAATCACCAAGCAGGAAGAGATTTGCAACCATACTGTAGGGGAGCACTGGGGTGGCAGCCTCTTTTCTCTCATTGCTATTGCCATCAGGCCCTATTTTGCTCCCTTTTTTAACCTGGGTTTGTTTATCCTTTTTTGAAGGGCAGAAATGATAATTTGTGAGTAGGACTTGGATGCATAATTAAAAGAGTACTGTTCCAAGTTTATCCTCACTGACTGTAGAAAAGGAAGGTGGCTTGGGAAGTAGCCTGGGCCCTTTCTGCTTACCCCTGCAATGCTTCAGCTGCAGTACTGCTGGATTATTTGAATTAATTTTTTCTTTTTCCAC
This sequence comes from Gracilinanus agilis, assembly GCF_016433145.1. Taxonomy (NCBI): domain Eukaryota; kingdom Metazoa; phylum Chordata; class Mammalia; order Didelphimorphia; family Didelphidae; genus Gracilinanus; species Gracilinanus agilis. The sequence continues at coordinate 42,537,855 of NC_058134.1, forward strand.
TTGGCCCTAAGAAGCAGGGAGTGGGGAGACATAGTGGAGAGGGAGCTGGCCTCAGAAACAAAGAAGACTTGCGTTCAAGTTCTGCTATGTGACCCTGACCAAATTAGTTTTACCTTTCACCATTCTAGCCAACATCAAGTTCCATATATATAACTTGTAGGAAAGGGACTAACCAGCTTTGGTTAAGGCAGTATCCTCATCTGGTAGTTCCTACACCCCTGAAAACAAAACACAGGTCCAGTCACTTTCCTTATCCATCTGACTGACATCTCCAAAGACTTTTAACCAGTCTCCTCTTCTGCACACACAATCAAAGAAATCTAATTGTTCCCAAGATGATGAGTAGAAAGAGGCTGAAAGCTGAATTTAAAAACCAGGTTTTGAACTCCTGTCTCTACCCATCTGGGTGGCTGTAAAATGGAGATCGCAATACTTGGACTCACTTCCCACCCAGGGTTGTTAAGAAGGAAGCCCCTTAGAAGAATGAATTGTTACTCATTTATGAATGTTAATGGTCCGGCATCACCCAGTGCTAGGTTTCCAGGTGGTGATGATATATGGAGCCCAGGAGAGCAGGAGGCTCACGGATAGAAGCAACAAGCCAAAGCCAGCAAATTATAAGCAAATGTCACAGGGATAGTCAATGGCTGTTCTCCCCATCACAGATGAGCATCCCAGACCCAAGGTCATCCTGAGGAAATAGCCCCAGTAGGATGGAAACCTTGCTGGGGTCACTGCCATTGTGCTTTTGGCAGCCTAATTGACAGTGAATGAGTATGGAGGAAGAGCTCTAGGCAGAGGTCCCCAATGAATAAATAGGATGTAAATAAAATCAAATACTGGCAGCAGAGAATGAGGAGGAAGCATCTTGCATAAACATGAGCACACTCTGCACTCTCCAGCCTCATCCACTAGCAAGGTCCCATTCTAGAACCTCCCCCAGGGAGGCATACCTCTTTTTTGCCACTTTCCTCCACTCTCCCTAATTTAGGAAAGAGTCTTTTCTTCCCTTTTTCAGTCCTACCTTCTTGACTAATGGACCACAAATTCATAAGAGTTTATGCCCTATCAGTGTGGGCACAGACAAATGATAGCTCCCAGTTCTCCCATCCTTTCGGAGCAGATGTGTAAAATGACTATGATTATGGATATGTCAAGCTCTGCTTCTATCTATAACATGCCCTGGCTGGGCTCTCACTTTCTTGTATGCCAGGTAGAACTCCCATGGAATGTTCCACACAACACAAGCAAAGCCAGGTCAAGAGCCGAGAAGTTATTTTAGATTTATTCTGACTCTACTTTTTATATAGTTATAAGTGCTCATGCTGTCATGCTGGATAGAATGTAAGGGTCTTGAAGGCAGGGATTGTTTCATCTGTGCCTTTGTATCTCCCATGGCTCACTTAGTACATGCCAGGCAGATAGTAGCTGTTTGATAAACCCTTGTGGATTGACTGATCAATTGATCGATGCAGTGAGTTGCATGAATGGAGCCAGCACATCTAAACAGTAGAAAGAATTTAGAGGAGACAGCTGGTCTCCTGGGGGGAGCAGGGAAGGGGGAAGAGGAGAAAGAGAAAGAATATGGAATGTTTAGCCTGAAAGAGAAGACTTCAAGAAGATAGGCTAGCCTTATTCAACTGTTGGAAAACCTAGCGCACACACAGAAGAATTGTGTGGCTTTAAAAGACAGAATGAAGACAGTTGATTTAGAGTTTGAGGAGTTAGATTTTTTGCTCAATGAAAGGACAAGATTCCAAAAGCCAGAACTGTCCAATGTTAGCATCATCTGCCTTGTATGATAGTGATCTCTCCAATAAACAGGAGATAATCACCAGTTCATTTAAGCAGATGATGCTAGATAATCACCAGTCAGGGATTTGTAGAGAGGATTCCTTCACTGAATGGGGAATTGGACTGGGTGTCCTCCAAAGTCATAACATTTAGAGCTTGAAGAGTTTTTAGAGACTATCTAGATCAGGGATACTTTTACTATTTTACGTGTCATGAAACCCTATGCCAAAGTGGTGAAACCTATGGTCTTAATCATTGAAAAAAAGTCCTATATTTCAGCTTAAAGATTAGTGAAAATAAAAATGTTATTTTTTTATCCAAGTGCATTGATCCCCTAAATCTACCCACAGAATTCCACTGACCTCAGTTTAAGAACTCCAGATATAATCTAATCCACTTTATTTCCTCCTGGAGGAGGAAACTGAAATCCAAAGAGGGAATACTATTTACTTAAGGTCATATTTCATAATAAGCACCGGGATAGCATAAATGTAAAGTGAGTAATTGTAAATATTTACCAAGTACAAGGTAGCTTAGAAGGGGAAGCACTAGCAATTGAGTAGGGGTCTGGAAGAACTTCAGGCAGATAATGTTATCTAAGCTGCGTCTTAATGAGATAGAGAGATTATATGAAGCACAGATAAGAAGAAAGTACATTCCAGGGGTGTAGGTCAATCAGTGCAGATGCATGGAAATGGAGATGGAAAATTATCTGGGAGAAACAGAGAGAAAACTGATTTGGCTGAACTGAGGAATGTAGGATGGAGACTAAAATCAGATGAGTGTGGAAAGATAGGCTGGAGTCAAAAAGGTAAATGGAGGAGTCCATATTCTACCTTGGGGTCAATTGGGAACTGCCAAAAAGATGTGATATGGCCAGATCTGTGCCTAAGGAATATTACTTTGATAGCAGTATAGTGATAGGATGGACTAGAGTGACATTCATTTTGAGGGAGGAGATTAATTAGGTGGCTGTTCCAATCAGCTAGGGGACAAGAGAGGAGATCCTGAACTAAAGTGATTTTTTTTGTTTGAATGGAGGGAAGGGGTCAGATGTTGCTTAGGTAGAGACTGCAAGATATAGCAAATGATTGGTTATATGAAGAAAAGGAGAATGAATTTCACAATCACCTTGGGAAGCTAGAGTGATGATGGTAGCAATTTAAAGAGAAATGGGGAAGGAAGAGATAAAGACTGCAGAAAAGAAGATGAAGTGACTTCTGGACATTTTGAGTTTGAGATGTCTCCTGGATGTCCAGTTTGAAATGCCAAATAGGTCGTTATTAGGCAGTTCCTGATAGGTATTTAGATATTATTATTAGGTAATATGTATTATTATTAGTCACTTTCTATTAGATCAAATTAAATTATTCAATTAATTATTAGAATTAAAACTCAGGCTCAGAGGGCCAAATGACTATGCATAATTTACCTATTCCAAAGTGGTTGAGATTATCCACCTACCTTCATCAGAGAGAAAATCTGAGAAAGAACTACTTTTGTCGGGGTTAGATTTGTGTTTGAAATTGAAATCTGAGTGCCAATTTAGGAGGTGAATTCAATATCATGCCCATAGTGTTATTATTATTTCAGCAGAAGAAGGAAGACAATAAAGGACATAAACCAAAAGGATAAACATATAGTGAGCAATTCAAAATCTCTTCCTAACCCTAAAATGACAATTGACTTTAGAATATCACACAGAAACTCTGAAGTAAATGTGACCTATGATATTCTGTCATATGCTAAATAATATGCATTAATCTCTTTACCCAGTTGTCTACCCCAAGAGATCACACTGGCTGCCTTGGTATCAGTTACCCAAACTGCAGATACAATGCCTAGGAGGAATTCACCCAACTCCATGAACATACCTTGAAAGATCAATCCTATTTGAGTACTGAGAAACATAGAATTGTGAGCAGGAGAGTGTGTTTGCGTGTGTAGCAGCAATTCCTCAGCACATACACTAAGAGGAGATGGCTACACTCTTTCCATATTCATTTTAAGGCAGCGTTGGAGAAGCAGCCTGGAAAGAAAGAATGTTGACAAGGCCCTGGGAGCCATTTGAGGTCGAGTGATGGAGATTTGAGTAAAAGGGAAAAGCACACGGGAGGAAGCTAAAGCCACATAAAATCCATAAGGGAAAATCTTAGTAGTGTTAGAGTCACAGGGATTATGGTCTGGAGGAAATAATGTGAGAGGAAATAGATGTAGCCAGGTGGACCCAAGCCAATAGGACCTTTTAACACAATAGGAGGAGCCAAGAGAATAAGCCCTAAATTTCCCTTTTGCTGGGACCATTGGTTCAAATCTGACCTCAAACACTTTCTAGCTGTGTAATCCTAAGCAAGTCACTTAACCCCAGTTGCCTAGCCCTTGGATCCAATACTTAGTACTGAGTCTAAAAGAGAAGATAAGGATTTAAAGGGGAAAAAAAGAACTTATGGGGGAGGAAAGGACTCTCGTGAATCTCTAGGTTCAGATTGTGTTTTTTTGTGTTCTTTACTATATAAATAAATATGTGTTTAGAAAAATGGTAAGTACAAGTGCTTATAAGGAGGACCCAGAGAGTCCCTATTGGGGTAAATGGGATACATTCTAAAGTTCCCAGGGTTGTCTAGGAAAAAAGAGTAGAAGCAGATGAGCCAGAAAATTTTAAGAGAAACCAGTCATTTAAAAAAAAAGAGGAGTCAGTGACTATGTCTGTGGGCAGGTTCTTCTAGAGCTGGGATAGATAAACAATCAGTCACTCAGCAAGCACCCAGCACCGTTAGACATTGGACATAGGAAGAAAAGACCCTGCCTTCAAGAATGTTATATTCTATATGGAACATTTTGTAAGAATTCACAAAACAATGCATGGGTCCTTCATGTTAGGAGGGAGCCTCTGGCACAAGAGTCCCACTACAATGTGCATTTAGGTCATTGTTGACTGGGAAGCCAGAGAGCTCAGGTGAGATGGGGCCAGTCAGGACAGGGCACAGAGGACTGAGAGGACTGACTGGAGAAGAAGCTGAGAAAGGATAGGTTGGGGCTTGAGAAGAGCTGCTTCTTCCACCATACTAGAAGGTGGAAATCATTGGTCTCTTTATATTCCTGTCTATATCTGCCATGAATCAAAATATGAGTGACTAGCTCTCCATCTACCATTGGTATTGATTTTGTCAGTAACAGTGATAATAGAGGTTAAGGAAGATTCTTCACGAACACTCATGAAACATTCATGGTTTGGTTACTAAAAGTGCCATGGCGCACTTAGAGCATAGTCAGACATCACAGATGCTAGGGTCATCCACTGCATCAAGGACCATCACCAGTTGTCCCAACTCTTGTCTAGCCACTAGACCTCAATGATTCTGGAAGAGAGAGTGAAGCAGTGTCTGATAGGAAGAAGAGATTTGCTAGTCCTAAGACAAAAATGAGGGATGTCAGATGGACAGCCAGAATGCTTTATTGATACTATAAGGAGAAACTGAGGAAGGACTCCAGTGATTAGGCAGGTATAAATGAGTTGCAGTCTTCACCAGAGGGGTCTCCCAAATTGAGATCCTAGAGCAAATAAATCAAGATTGTCTTGCCACTAGACCTCAATGATTCTGGAAGAGAGAGTGAAGCTGATGACCATGCAACTCTGCCTCATTTAAATCCAATGCACTCTCAAGTCAAGACATCACTCTTGATGTCATTTGTCCTCTCTAGAAACAAAGGTACAACAACAACAACTAAAGGGCATTGAATTACAAAATTAGAAGACCTAGGTTTCTAGCTCCACCTCTGCCATTGGGGCATGTCCCTTCCTTGCTCTGAATCTCGGTTTCCTCATATGTAAAATAAGGAAGTTGAAAATTCAACTGCAGACTTTTTTCCCATTCTTTCCACCATTTGTCAGTGTCATAGTAGTTCATCAGATTGAAAATCTGCGAGAAGATTAATTTTGTTTCTGGGTAGTTGCCACTTTGTTCTTTTGTTTTTATTTTTGTTTTCAACTTTGAAACATGACATCTGTGATTGTCACATACAGAACTAACCAGAGTTGTTCCAAATGGGGTTTTGGACATTTGATTTCTTTGCTTAAGTGTTTAGAATTACTTTTATAGAGAAATTTGATGAAATAAAGAATCTGTTACTAGGGTAGGGATCCCAGGGGCTAGTCCAGGATGTTTTGCTACATCATGCTTAAATCTTGATTTATTTGCTCTATGATCTCAATTTGGGAGACCCCTCTGGTAAAGATTGCAAATTATTTATATCTGTCTAATCACTGGAGTCCTTCCTCAATTTCTCCTTATAGTATCAATAAAGCATTCTGGCTGTCCATCTGACATCCCTCATTTTTGTCCCAGGACTAGCAAATCTCTCCTTCCTAGCAGACATTGCTTCAAGGACATATTTTATTCCTCCTCTTCTTCCACATTCCTCATGAGTTACATAATGCACCCTAATCCCATGCACCCTAATCCCATCTACCATTGTCTTCTATGGGATACTCATTTTTATTTCTTTACAGACTGAGCCTCAACACATAACTCATACAACATAGAACTTGGACTCTATCCCTTGGACCTTGAGCTCTGATAAATGAATTTCCACCCTCTCTTTCCCAGAAGCAGGCCACCATACCATTTCCTAACCATTTGCAAACAAACTTCACCACTTTATTACTTCTCCTCTATTCACCTTCCCCCTCTTCCAACTCTAGTCATTCATTCATATTTTTACATGTTGTTCTTTACATGTTATTTTTACCTGTTTTTCTCCCCTATTTGAACTTAAAAATCTTGATAGTAGGAGCTATCTTACTGGCAATGTCTAACATATGAAGAGCTTAATAAATGCGTTTTCATTTATTCCTTCAAGAAATTATGAATTATTTTCATGAATGGATGAGACGAGCCTTTAAGTTGGAATTTTGTTCTACTCAGATTTTTTTAAATAATCAAACATGATCAGATCTTATATCCTCTACATCTTTCAGCCAGTCACAAAATGGCGAAAACATGGTCCATCTTTGGCTATGATTTGTAAAAGCCTACTTGTTCCCTACTGATGGTCTCATAAAGGATGTCCTGATCATTGTAAAGATGATTTTGTTTCTGTGTGAGAGCATGGTATCACTGGCCAAGAGTTAACATTTTCTGTTATTCTCAGTTTTCTCAAAGGGGTAGATTTAAGGGTCCAACATTTTATTCATGACTTTCGTATTTTTTCCTCCTTGTGTTACCTTCTCAGACTCCTCTCTACCACCCCTCCTAGGCACATCTGGGACTGTGATGTTAGGATCCAAGTGTGGTGGTTCTGCTAGGTTTGATAGTGAGAATAGACGTTCTTATAATCTTTCCAGATCTTTTCCATTTTTCCTCTAATATTTGCTGTCCTTCCATTTTCATCCTCAGATGCCCTTGGGATAATTTTGCTTAGTTTCCTCTCCACCAATATTTTTCTAAAATAGTTTTACCCTCCACTGCTTCTGTCTGCTTTATGAGACTGTATTGCTCATAATCATCCATCATCCTTCATAAAATTCTACAAATGAGTTTATCTTCTTCTAAACCAATGTTGTCTTGATTGTTTGCATGCAACAAATCATGCAATCCATGATGTATTTATATTTGGCAAAAAAAGATATGGTTTTAGTTTCTTCAGTATTGTCTAATTTAAAGTGTATACTGAAAAGTGATTAAATTTAGGCCACTTTGGATTTATAAAAAAAAATAAAATAAATAAGAAGGTTAGACTGGGTCAAGGCTCCTTAACCTTGAGTCTGTGAATCTGGTTACTACACGTTAATTGGTTTCCTTTGTAATCTCATGTATTTTATTGTAAGCATTAAAAAATATTATTCTGAGAAGGAGCTTGTTGGCATCACTAGACACTGTCAGAAGACCATGCCCCACCTAAAAAAGTTAAGATTGTCTGGACTAAATGATCTCTAAGGAATACAATTCAAAAGAAACCAAAAGAATTTAGTAGATAAATTTGTCTCAGCATATGTGTGTGTGAGTGTTGTGGGCAGATATAAGAGGAAAGATTGGACTATATATGTCTCATGAATGTACTGTGGAGATTCAAGAATGTGTACGTGACTGATTTCAAGCTTTCCAAGACAAGCAAATGGATGAAATATAAAGAAAGGCTTCTATCCTTAATAATGATGATAACAGTAATAATAGTGAGCATTTATAAGGTGTTTAAGTGCTTTACAAGTTGTCCCATTTGAATCTCATACTCCTGGGAGGCAGATACTATTATTATTATTTTATAGATAGGGAAACTGAGTCTAAAAAGGTTAAATTACTTGCCCAGGGTCACACAGTGGCGACTGTCACATCAATCCTAGTTAGGAGTTTGAAGAAGGTCTCATATATTAAAATCATGCCTACTCAATTGTCAGTGTTACATCATGAACCTGATGCTGAGTTGGAGTCAGAAAGACATAGGTTCAATTCCCATCTCTAGCTCTTACTAGCTTATGTGACCGTGGGCAAGTCACTTAACTTCCTAAATCTTAAGGTATTCTTTCAGACTTACTTTTTAAGTAATGGTTATAATCTGTGCAGATCCATGAGGTCCTTCTGCCTCCAATTTATTCTGTAATAGACAGCTAAGTAGCAGAGTAGATAGAGCACCAGGTTTAGAGTCAGAAGGACCTGAGTTCAGATTTGAACTTGGACACTTCCTAGCTGTGTGATCCTAGGCAAGTCACAACCCTGACTTTCTAGCCCTTGCTGCTTTTTAGTCTTTGAATTGATACTAAAGACACAAGGTAAGGGTTTAAGAAAAAATATATTTTGTAAAACTGAGAGCATACAAACTCTCAAAGCTATGGACATGTTTGTATTTTTTTCGGACAGTAAGTGGTTTCCTCTTCCCTCCTACCTAGCTTCTTCCAGAAGGATCAAATATATCACAAATTTTTTTTTTAAATCAACTTCACAAATATGATGGGGAGAGGATGCAGAGCAGTTGTTCTGAAAAACAGTTGTAGTTTCAGTGGACTATATGAGTCAGTAGAGAGATATGGCAGCCAAAAAAAAATAAGGCAATCTTAGATTTCATTAAAAGGGACACATCTTTCAGGAATAGGGAGGTGATGATCCCACTGTACTCTTGACCTTCTTCAGACTTCTTCTGGAGTACTATATTCAGTTCTGGGCACCATAGTTTAAGGACAATGATAACCTAGAGTGTATCTAGTGGAGGATAGACAGAATGGTGAAGGACTCTGAGTCCTTGATGTGAGAATTGAAGAAGGAAGGGAAGGGAAGGGAAGGGAAGGGAAGGGAAGGGAAGGGAAGGGAAGGGAAGGGAAGGGAAGGGAAGGGAAGGGAAGGGAAGGGAAGGGAAGGGAAGGGAAGGGAAGGGAAGGGAAGGGAAGGGAAGGGAAGGGAAGGGAAGGGAAGGGAAGGGAAGGGAAGGGAAGGGAAGGGAAGGGAAGGGAAGGGAAGGGAAGGGAAGGGAAGGGAAGGGAAGGGAAGGGAAGGGAAGGGAAGGGAAGGGAAGGGAAGGGAAGGGAAGGGAAGGGAAGGGAAGGGAAGGGAAGGGAAGGGAAGGGAAGGGAAGGGAAGGGAAGGGAAGGGAAGGGAAGGGAAGGGAAGGGAAGGGAAGGGAAGGGAAGGGAAGGGAAGGGAAGGGAAGGGAAGGGAAGGGAAGGGAAGGGAAGGGAAGGGAAGGGANTAAGCAGGAAGGTAAGGGATGGGGAGACAGGGATAGAGAGATAGAAAGGAAGGTAAATGGAGACAGTGAGAGACAGTCAGAAAGACATAGAAAGAGAAGTCGGTAGATAAATGGAGAGAAGGCTAGATAGATGGTAGAGAGATAAAGCAATGATAGGTGGATAGATGGATAGATGGATGGATGGATGGATGGATAGATAGATAGATAGATAGATAGATAGATAGATAGATAGATAGATAAATGATAGATATTTATTAAGTAACTCACTAGGTGCCAGGTACTGTGCTAAGTGCTAGGAATGTAAGTGATCAAGTAAGATGGTATCTCTCCTTAGGTAGCTTACATTCTAGTGAAGGAAGACAGTATATAAAGGGAAATTGGAAAAAGCCAATGGGGTGGAATTGAAGAAAGTTAGTACTTTCAAGAAGAGGAAAAAGAGTCCAGATCCAAGTGAGGTGAAACATGACTAAGCCTAAAATGGTGGCCCTAGAGACTCACCATTCAGGAGAGAAGGTCTTCAGAGAACAATAGAAGTAGAAGAAGAGTCCAGAGGGACACTCCAGATATAGATATTTCCACCGATAGTGCCTATCCTAACCTCTGCACTCCCTAGGACACTTTGTTGTGGATGAAAAAATTGATGCCCTGGTAGCCAACCCCCCAGGGATGATATTCCCCAAGGCTAGCCAGGCTGCAGTTAATCAATAAGCATCTTATGCACCCACTATAAGCCAGGTTGAATCAGACATAGAGGCAATATGATACAGTGGAAAGAGTGAGCAGTCTTTAGAGTCAGAAGCTATGGATTCAAATCCTGCCTGTGACATTTATTACCTCTGTGACCTTGAACAAGTCACATAACCTCCATGGTTCAATTTTATCATTTCTAAAAGTAAGAGAAAAAATAATGGGTTAGACTAGATGGCTTCAGACACACCATTCAGTTGTAGATCTTTGAACCTATGACATGAAATCCAGTACTCAATCAACAGGTATTTATTAAGCCTTTATTAGGTGCATGGCATTTTGCTAAGAGCTGAGACTACCCAGAAGCAGCTCAGCCACCTTAGTAGGACCTCACAGAGGTTATGCTGGTAGATTTTTAGGACCCAACGTCAGTCCCTTCCCTGGTATGAAGACACATCAGAGTAGGTCTTTAATGAAGGCTCATGTGCTTTAAATACTAGCGCTGTCAGAGTAACCAAAGGCCTGTCTAAGGCCCCTCATTGACGCCTCACTAGGCACTTCTCTCTTAATCATGTAACACAGCACAGCCCTGGGCTGGGGGTAGCTCCCAGACACTGGCTGGCCCAAGAAGGGGAGACTTGAATATAATGTCATGCCAAGAGCATCTGTTACAGCAAAACCAATGGAAGCAAGACTGGGAGAAATTAGCCAAGATTCAAAGACTTGAGTGGACCTCAAAGGACTGCACTTGGTTAGAATCTGTCTAGGGAGAGGACAGTGAGGTGGCTCAGTGGACAGAGCACCAGGCCTAGATACAAGAGGTCCTGGGTTTAAATCTGGCCTCAGACACTTCCTAACTGTGTGACTCTGGGCAAGTCACTTAACTCCTATTGCCTAGCTATTACCACTCTTGATTAATTCTAAGATGGAAAGCTTGGTTTTTTTAAAAAAAAGGCTTAGGAGACTCTGGTCTAGTTAGCACAGATCCAGAACTGGGCAGTAGAGAAGAGTTCACTTATATATAATGGGGATGGCAATAACACTGCCTTTAGTCCATGGGTTGTTGAGTGGATCAGATGAGATAATCCAGCAAAGCTCTTTATCAACCTTAAATCACTCTCTAAATGTTGGCTGTTAGTAGGAGGTTGTCCTTGAAACTCTTTTCTCTATAAATTTTCATAAGATTGTTCTCTTCTGGTTCTCCTCCTACCTATCTGACTATTCCTTCTTAGACTCTTTGGCTGGATCTTCAGCAAGATCATGCCCCCTGACCTGCAGCCCTGTCCTGGACCTTCTCTTCTCTCTCGATATTATCTCAGCTCCCCTAGAATCAATTTTCCTCACTATGCAAGAGATTGTCAAATCTCCTTATCTAGACTTAACCTCATTCCTGACCTCCAGTCTCTCATCTCCAGTTGTCTGTCCAGTATACATCCCTAACTGGATGTCCTGTAGACATCTTCAATTCAATACATCCAAAGCTGAACTCATTACCTTTCTTACTGTAGAGATTAAAATGAATATACAAGAACTAAATATTATATTTTATAAAGTTTTATTAATAATAAACTAACATAAAAACTAGAGTGAAAAGGTGCTAAACTAACTTCAACCGTGTTCATAAAGAAGAATGAGAGAGGGAGGAGCTACAGAACTTATAAAACAATAACGCGACCACGCAAAGGTGGAAGTGCAGGAGAGATTAAAGGGAATTTGGGGAAATACTAAAGGACTTCTGGGGGGTGAAGTCCAAGGCTAAAAATCTCCATTTAAATACTACCAAGCTCCCCTCTCTTCCCAATTCCTTTTCCCTGATGGCATCACCATCCTCTGGTCACCCAGCTTTAAAACCTCATTGTCATCTTCAAGTTTTCATTCTAACCCCCATAACCAGCCTGTTGTCAAATCCTGACAATTTTACCTTCATGACAGCTGTCATAGAAGCCCCCTTCTCTCCTACAACACTGCCACTCCACACTCCAATCTATCCTCCACTCAGCTGTCAAATTAATCTTCCTAAGTGCAGATCTAACTGTGTCATTCTCCTATTGGATAAACTCCAGTGGTTCCATTGGTTTTCTACTACCTCCAAGATTAAATACATAATCATCAGGGACAGCTAGCTGGCTCAGTAGATTGAGAATGGGGCTCAGAGATGGGAGGTCCTGGGTTCAAATCTGCCTCAGATACTGCCTGGCTGTATGACCCTGGGCAAGTCATTTAATCCCCATTGCCTAGCCCTTACTTCTCTTCTGCCTTGGAACCAACACATGGTATTGATTCTAAGACAGAAAATGCAGGTTTAAAAAAATACCTAATCTTCCTTTTGGTTTTTCAAGCCTTTTGTAACCTGACCCCTTCCTACCTTTCCAGTCTTCTTATACCTCCCTTCCTTCCTCCAATATATTCTGCTACCCATTGATACTTGCCTCTTTATTAGTCCTTGCACATGGCACTGATACTCCCTCTCTAGAGTATGCATTTGCACAGATTTTTACTCATGCCTGGAATGCTTTTTCTCCTCATCTCTGCCTGCCAGCTCCCCTGGCTTCCTTCAAATCCCAGCTAAAATCTCACAGAAGCCTCTTCCTGTTCCCCTTAGTTTTGCTGTTTCTCCTTTGTGACTCTCTAATTTATGATACAGGATACATGTCTTGTTCATGCATCATCTTCACATGTTGTCTTCCCCATTAAATTGTGAGCTCCCGGAGAGCAGGAATTGTTTTGCCTAGCATAGTGCCTGGCACATAGCAGGCACTTCACAAAGGCTAATTGATTGACCCTTCCTTGAACACCATTCCTTGGGATCATTCTCCAACTTTGTGTGGTCTTTCCCTATTAGCATGTCCCTTGAGGGCATTGGCTGGCTTGCTTTTGCTTCCAAAACTTAGCATGTAACAAACATTTAATAAATTTTTTTCATTCATTCAGAAGATTTGAGGACATCCTTCTTAATTCAAAAACCACAAAATTTGAGAGGTAGAGGGGACTTTGGTAACCACCTAGTGCAACGCTGGTAAAGGTTTTCAAGTTCACATGCCCAAACTGCAACTTGAAGCTGCCTGTGAGCCCTCCGCATTACCCCAGAGAGTGGAAGGAAGAAGTGCTCACTTTGGGCAGCTGGACAGAGGGGCAAGGCATGCAAAAAATGTCCTTGGGTTCTGGGAAGAGGGGGGAACAGATCAGCTCCCTGATGCCAGCTGGGCACACATGGCAGTTCTTCACCAATGCTGACCTAGTGCAATCCATTTACCAAAGAAATCTTCTATAACTTACCTAACAAGTGATAATTTCAGTTCTGCTTGAAAGACCTACAGTGAGGGCAGATCTGCTATGTCTTTTAGAGGTTCCTGCCACTTTGGGACAATTCTTATTGTTAAGAAGATCTTCCTTACATCAAGCCTCAATGGTCTTTTTGCACCTTCCACCCATTGCTTTTGATTTTGCTCTCCTATGCTTGACATCCACAGCCCTTGACAAATTACCTTTTCAGACTTAATACACATTACTGCCCTTCACCCAACACTCTACTTTCCATCCAGTTTAGTCTATTGGTCATTCCTTGGAATCAACAGACCATCTCTGTGCCTTTACGAGACTGTCCTTGATACCCGACGTACATTTCCTCCTCTCCTTCATCTAATTTTTTGTGCCATTCTCTTCAGAATATCTCATATTTTCTTATCTGATTTATATGTTGTAGCCTCCAGAAAAATCTAAGTTCCTAGACGGCAGGTGCTTTTTTTTTTATTTTGATCTTTATATTTCCTGTATTTAACTTAGACACTTAAGAAGGAAATATTTGTTGAAATGTTGAGTCTGCACATAGACTGAAGGAATTTCAATCCTTCAGTAATATCCATAATGCCATTGCTATCATAAGTGAATAATAATAATACATTACTTACTTAATATTATCACATTATCCTTACAATTACCTTGTTGTGTTAGCATGAGTATTCTTTTCCCCTTTTTCTCTTGCTGTTGTTTAGTCATTTGGTTGTGCCCATCTCTTCATGACCCCAGGGGCTATCACATGCCAAGCCCTTCAGTCCTCCCTTATCTCCCAAACTCTGTCCAAGCACATGTTCCTGCTTCCACTACACTACCTACCAATCTCATTCTCTGCCATGCCATTTTCTCTTTGCCTTCGATCTTTCCCAAAATCAGGGTCTTTTCCAATAAGTTTTGTCTTCTCATCATGTGGCCAAAGTATTTAAGCCTCATCTTCTGTATTTGACCTTCCCATGAGTCGTCTGAATTAATGTCTCTACATGATGACTGATTTGATCTCTTTGCTGTCCAAGGGACTCTCAAAAATCTTCTCCAGCACCACAATTCAATTCAAAAGTATCAACTCTGCAGTGCTCAGCTTCCCTTATAGTCTCATAGCCACACATTGCTACTGGAAAAACCATAGCTTTTGACAATCTGGTCCTTTGTCAGCTTTTTAGTATGCTGCCCAGACTTGCCATAGCTTTCCTTCTAAGGAGTAAGCATCTTTTAATTTCATGGCTGCAGTCACAATCCTTGAGCCCAAGAACACAAAATCTGACACTGCTTCCATTTTTTTCTAATTCTCTTTGCCAGCAAGTGATGGGATCAGTTGCCAATATCTTAGTTGGTTTGTTTTTTTAATGTTAAGCTTCAAGCCAGCTTTTACACTCTGTTCTCTCACCCTCATCAAGAAACTTCTTAATTCTTCTTTACTGTCTGCCATCAGAGTGGTATCATCTGCCTGTCTGAGAGTGTTGATATTTCTCCTGGCAACCTAAATTCCGGTTTTTGATTCATTCGGCTCGACATTTTACATGATGCACTCTGCATATAAGTTAAATAAGTCAGGTGACAGTCTACGCCCTCATCATACTCCTTTTCCAACCTTAAACAATCAGCTGTTCCATATTCAGCTCTAACACTTCTTGACCTGCACATAGCTACCTCGGAAGATGAGATGATCTGCTACTCCCATCTCTTTGAGGACTTGCCACTTGTATTGTGAGTCACACAGTCAAAGGTTTTATGTATGTATTCTTTATGTATGTATGTATGTATTTTTGTAGTCAATGAAGCAGAAATAGGTTTTTTTATTTCCCCTGCTTTCTCCATAATTCAGTAAGTGTTGGTGATTTGGTCTCTACTTCTTCTGCCTCTTAAAAACCAGCCTGATCTTCTGGCAATTCTTGGTTCATATATTGCTGAACCCAGCTTGCAGAATCTTAAGCATAACCTTGCTGGCAGGTGAAATAAGTGCAATAAGTTCAGTAATTTGAACCTTTTGGGCACTGCCCTTCTTTAGAACTGGGATATAAACTGATCTTTTCCAATCCAGTGGTCACAGTTGAGTTTTCCAAATTTGCTGGCATATTGAGGGCAGCACTTTAACAGCATCATCTTTTAGGATTTTGAATAGCTCAGCTGGAATTCCATCACCTCCACTAGCCTTATTGATAGCAGTGCTTCCTAAGGCCCACTTACCTTCATTCTCCAGGATGTCTGGCTCTACATCAGTAACCACACCATCGTGATTATCAGTGATGCTAAGATTTTTCTTGAATATTTCTTCTGTGTATTCTTGCCACCTCTTCTTAATCTCTTCTACTTCTGTTAAGGCCCTATCATTTTTGTCTTTTATCATGCCCATTTTTCTATGAAATTTCCCTTGGCATCTCTAATTTTCTTGAAAAGCTCTCTTGTCTTTCCCATTCTTTCATTTTCTTCTACTTCTTTACATTGCTTACTTAAGAAAACCTTGCTGTTCTCTGGAATTCTGCATTCAGTTTGATATATTTTTCCCTTTCTCCTTTCACCTTCACTTCCTTCTTTCTTCAGCTATTTATAAAACCTCATCAAACAGCCATTTTGCTTTCTTGCTCTTCTTTTTCTTTGGAATGTTTTTGGTTGCTGCTTCCTGGACAGTACTGTAAACCTCTGTCCATAGTTTTCAGACACTCTATCTACCAGATCTCATCCCTTAAGTCTATTCCTCACCTCTACTTCATATTCATAAGGGATATCATGTAGGTCATACCTATATGGTCTGATGGTTTTCCCTACTTCTTCAATTTAAGTCTGAATTTTGCTATATTTTTGCTCATGAACTG
Source organism: Gracilinanus agilis (assembly GCF_016433145.1). Classification (NCBI taxonomy): domain Eukaryota; kingdom Metazoa; phylum Chordata; class Mammalia; order Didelphimorphia; family Didelphidae; genus Gracilinanus; species Gracilinanus agilis. The sequence continues at coordinate 42,554,117 of NC_058134.1, forward strand.
AGCCACAGTCAGCTCCAAGTCTTGTTTTAACTGACTACAAAGAGCTTCTCTAACTTTGTTCAAAGTATATAATTGATCTGATTTTGATATTGGCCATCTGGTGATCTTCATGTGTAGAGTCAAGTTATGGATTGTTGAAAAAGAATGTTTGCTATGACCAGCAAGTTATCGTGACAAAACTCTATTAATCTCTGCCCTTTTTCATTTTGTGCTTCAAGGCCAAACTTGTCTGACATTCCAGTTCTTTTGGTTCCCTATTTTAGCATTCCAATCCCCTATGATGAAGGTAATGTCTCTTTTTATATTCTTTTTAGCGGGAGGTGGCAGGTCTTCATAGAATTGAGCAACTTGGCCATTTGGTATCTTTGGTTGGAATACAGACTTGCAACAATGTGAGTGCTGAAAAGTTTGCCTTGGATTTGAACAGATGTCATCTCATTTTTGAGATTATATCCTCAGAACTGCTTTTCTCATCCTTTTATTGACTATGATGGTTCCTCCATTTCATTTTAGAGATTCTTGCCCATGGGAACATGTGTAGTATCACCTGAATTACATTCACCCATCCTCATCCATTTAAGTTCACTGAAACCCCAAGATTTCTATGTTTGATCTTTCCAACTCCTGTTTAACCACATATAGTTTGACTACAACTCCTAAGTGTCTAAGACCACATTTGAACTCGGGGAAGATGAGCCTTCCTGACTCTAGGTCCAGCTCTCTATCCACTGCATCACTTTAGCTGTCCTTTCCCCATTTTACAGATTGGGAAACCAAAATCAAAGAGGTTTAAGTGACTTTCCAGTGGTCACATGTCTAGTAAGTGCTTGTTGTAGGTTTTGAACCCAGGTCAAAGGCAAGGATGATATGTAGCTATTGTACATTATGGACCTGGCCTTCAGGAAAATCCCAGAGAAGACTTGTTCTAAAGAAATCTTTACTAGAAACAAACTGAGATTGAAATACTTGAAAACTCCCGGGAGCTCTTCCTCTTTCTGTGGATTGTTTTCCTATCAATTCTCTGGCCCCTGAGACCTAGTGCTCACCATTGGCACTCCCTTGAGGAAGGAGAGAGACGGGGACAGATTTTTATCTTCCTTGAGATATCAAGATATCAGAAACACAAAGCTGCCATGTCTGAGTTTGAAAGGACTTTATGCTCCCCTGACTTGGGAATCGCCATTTTCCCCCTCTTCCAGGAAATCTCTCTTCATATAAAACTGCTATAAGTAATTCAAAATCTGTTCTATCTTGTGTAAAAGTATGAATGTGCTCAGAGAAGCAGGGAAAAGACTTGTTCTTTGAACAACACATAAGTTGGTTGACCTGAGTCTTTTTAAGAAGCAAAACTTATCAATTCAAATTAAGTCCCAAGAATTTGAATTTGTGATGTGCCTACTAGGTAGTAAACACTATACTAAATGCTGATAAAGCTTCATAAAGGAATGATTCATTGATTAATAATAAGAGATTTGGATTAGTAATTTTCTTGTTAAGGAATCCTTCTCCCATTTAGAATGAATTCACTATAGAATTAGGTACAGACTACCTACCTGTCAGCCAGGGTCCTGGGAATCTTCTTTGACCTTTTCCTCTCCCCAGGTCCTATACGGTGAAGTGACTTGTCCAAAGTCCCATAGCTGGTAAGTGTCCAAGGCTAGATTTGAACTCACAAAGATGTCTTCCTGATTCCAAGCCCAATGTCCTATCCACTGCACCACCTCATAGCCTATACCACAATTCAAAGAGTACAGATTGAGGCATTAAATTAACAGTTAATAATAATAAAACTTATTTTGCTTAAATATTTATGTTTGTAATGGATTTTGTCTTTCCTGCTTTCTCAATGAAGGCAGGAGAGAGAGAATGCAGACTTGAAAATAAAATAAATGTGATTTTTTTTTAGAATTATACCACACAATTTAATTATTTTCTCTCGTAGAACCATAGGATTCTAGATTTAGAGTTAGATGGGACCCTAGAGGTCTTCTAATCCCATCCTTTTACAGACAAGGAAACTGAGTCCCAAGAGCCACACTGATAGTAAGTGGCCAAGCTGAGATCTGAACTCAAGTCCTCTTGTTGCAAATCCAGGACTCTTTTTGTTGTCCTGTGCTACCCTGTAAAACTTGGAAGTGTAGGATTTCATGCTTATCTTGTTTCCTGGACTGGATTAGATTGGGGACTGGGACTATGCCTTGTACTTCTTTTATATGGCTATTCTCCAGAAAACCTAAAGGTAAGACATTTAGCAAAAAAGAGATTCTATGGAAAGGTCTCTAGAACCCTTGAAGTACTATATGAATATTAGTTACTATTATTATTATCATTATTTGAATGTTTCAGCACATATCACAAGGATGGAAAGGAAGACATCCAGAGGACCTGATCTTTTCTCATTTCTTAAAATAAATTTTTACCTTCTGTCTTAGAATCAGCTACCTAGAAGTATCAGTTCCAAGGCAGAGGAGCAGTAAGGGCTAGGTAATTGGGGCTAAGTGACTTGCCTTGGATCATATAGCTATGAAGTGTCTGAGGTCAGATTTGAACCTGGAACCTCCCATCTTTAAGTCTGATCTCTCTACTGAGCCATTCAACTGCTCTCAGAGAACCTGAGCTTGACTTAGAACCCAAAGGGATCTCCATGACTTTCTAATTCTATTCCTTCATTTTACAAATAAGGAAACTGAGGTCCAAAGAGGCTAATTTAGCCAAGGTCACATAGGCAATAAGAAAGAGACCTCATTTTGGAAAGCTTTTGAAACATATATATGTATGTTACATATGTATTTATTTATATGTTAAAATGTATGAAAAGATACAAATATAGTCCTATAGTGTTATATGTTGTGTGTTCACATATATGTTCCTATATGATATGTGTATTATATATAGTGTTATATAGCAGAGTCAGAGAGAGAGAAATATATATTCACTCACACACACACACACACACACACACACACACACAAAGACACAGTGTTCATTGTGGAAGTACTGGGGCTCATCAAACATGGTAGACCAGCACTATTTTCTGTAGCCTGAAAGACTATTTGAATCGACATCCTAAACCTCCTTCAGTCATCCTCCTGTCTGTGTGAATTAGAAGACAACTCCCCAAGGAGAAGCATGAGACAGTCAGCTATACCATTTCTTGTTGTTCTTCTTTCATATTTTTTCCCCAAAAAGATTTTTAATGTTCCCAGAAATAACAGAAAGGATCTCGGGGAGGGGTGGGACAGACATTCATTCTGAAGTGGCCCTGGGCAAGAAGTTTCCGAATTGAATTGTGAAATCCATCTTGGTGGAAAAACCAAAATTCTGCCTTGGAGTATGGGCACTCTGCCTCGAAATGGAAAATGAGACGGTCTCACAAGGCTGCACAGCTGTGGGGCTTGTCGCCTTTTTGTCTCGGCAAACTGAAACAGGCAATGAGCCTCTGTAGCAACTGAATGGAGCAATGTCAGACCAAGTGTATCAGACCTTGATGGAAGACCGAGCAAGAATACCAAGCAGCCCTTCAGACAGACCCTCCCAGAAAGAGGAAAAGGCTCAGGACAACCCGGCTTTCCTGGCCTCTTTGTGGCTTCCTCAGTGTTGCTGCAAGTTGTGTCTGGGAGTTTGCTTCCATTGTTGCCTTTCCTCCTCCCAGAATCACATTGATGGGAGCTACCAGCTGTTCTGTTCTCAGAGGAGCATGCTGTTCTGTTCTCAGAGGAGCATGCTCTTCTGTGGGGACACCCTGGCATCCTTTGGGTGCTGAAAGGTAGCGTTTCTAGACCTTTGTGCATGCAGACAGCAGGGGAAGACTTTAGCTGACACAATCCAATGCTACTTTCAGGTAAATGATTTCCCAGGCTGAATCCATTAGGTTCTTTCTTTCTTCTTGGCAGTAGTAATATCTCTGTCCTTTGAATGCTGTTGATGGTCCAGTGTGGGATAGGCAGTGGTGTAGACACTGGTGTTTAAACAAAGAGCTTGGTATTCCTCTTATTCAAGATGGCAAGATTAATTTTTCACCCAGAGCTCACCCACCCCCTTCCCTGAGTGTGAGCCTGAGCTGGGGACAGGGGGCACTTGGGGGACCATTTTCATGGGTTTTGAAGGCAGTTGAAGTACTTAGTATATTGTAAAATGAACTTTGCTAAATGCTAGAGATGTTATGTCTCTTATTGTATCAAAGTTCCGGCCTTTCCTTTTCTTCCTTAGAGCTCTTTCCAAGACCTGATGAGGCCATTTTAGCCACACACTGCTAAGAGATTGGTGGTGTGACTTATTTATACTACTGTCCTTGGCAAGACTTCCATCCAGAGTTAAACAATGGCATGAGGTACAAAAGATTCGAGGAATCCAGTTCAAATCCCATTAAACCTTGGGCAAAATCTTTCCCACAACCCTTTGGAGTCCTAGAAAAGAATGAAGTTGAATCTGCCATATAATAATTAGAAATGGAATATTGTAGGACTTTTCAAGGACAGAAATGCTTGTACCAGGACAAAAGATTCTGCATATGGACTTGTGAGTAAAACCAAGGGAGTATGCACCGTATCCCCAACCTCACTCAGCCCACACCCTGGGGCAAGTGCTCTCCCTGGTATGTACCTTAGATGTTCTTCCCTCATTAAGATCCCCTGGACCAAATGTAATTAGATTGTTCAGAGGAGCCTGAGAGAAAAGTGAAGGGACTTATTATCAGGTTTATTGTAAGGTCCAATGGTAACTGCCTCTGTTTGTGTGTTTGTTTGGGGGATCATGTTCCTCTGTAATTTTATTTCTGCTGTGCACGGGGGAGATGAGCTACCTCAAATGAATGGGACCAAAAGAGGAAAAAATTCATTTGTCTGGAAGAACACAACTAGGTCCAAAATAAATACATAACAACTTTTGCACGTTTTTGCAGCAGGGGTATGGGTGAGGTTTTCATTCTCACCCTATGGTTGAGATCAATGCTTCCATCAACCTTACCATTGCTGTGTTTATACCCCAAAGAGATAAGGAAAAAGACTTGTACAAAAATATTCATAGCCTTGATCTTTATGGTGGCAAAAAATTGGAAAATGAGGGTATGCCCTTTGATTGGGGAATGGCTGAACGAATTGTGGTATCTGTTGGCTTTGGAATACTATTGTGCTCAAAGGAATAATTAACGAGAGGAATTCCATGTGAACTGGAAAGACCTCCAGGAATTGATGCAGAGTGAAAGGAGCAGAACCAGAACATTATACACAGAGACTGATACACTGTGGTAAAATCGAACATAATGGATTTCTCTACTAGCAGCAATGCAAGGATCCAGAGCAAGGATGAGGGACTTATGAGAAAGATGCTATCCATATCCAGAGAAAGAACTGTGGGAGTAGAAACGCAGAAGAAAAACAATTGCTTGTTCACATGGGTCAATGGGGATGTGACTGGGGACGTAGACTCTAAGCGATCACCCTAGTGCAAATAATAACATGGAAATAGGTCTTGATCAATGACACATGTAAATCCCAGTGGGATTGCATGTTGGCTATGGGTGGGGGGGATGAGAAGAGGTGAGGGAAAGGATGTGAATCATGTAACCATTCTAAATTAATTAATTAAATAATGTTTTTTAAAGACAAAAAAAAAAAGTTCAGTGCTTCCTTTTCATACAACCTGAGTCTTTGGTCTGTAGAGAAAGTAGCATCTTGAGGGCCAGAACCATTGCCTTTTCATTTTTAGATGATATAGTGCAGTGCCTGGCACACAGTAGAGATGCTTAATGTGGAAGGCATGTAATAGAATAGCCATACGCTTCTATAGTGCTTCAAGTTTTAGGAAGCGTGTTCCTCATCCCAGCGCTATAAGGTAGAAAAGACCATGATTACCACCTCCGTGTTGCAGATATGAAACCAAGGCTCCTGGGGATTAAGTGATGTAGCCAATTTTGTGCAGCTCTCATAGATGCTGGAGTAAAGAGCCCATCCCAGGTGTCCTGTTCACCTTGCCTGCCTCACTTTTCTGAATGGCCAAATAGCTATGAAGTCCATGACCAATAATTATACTCTGCTTATTCCATATTTGGAAGAGACAATATCCACAAGTTGGCCTGCTAGGTGGATCAATTGATAGAGATCCAGATCTAGAGATAGGAGGTCCTGGGTTCAAATCTGGCCTCAGACACTTCCTAGCTGTGTGACCCTGGACAAGTCACTTAACCCCAATTGCTCAGCCTTTACCATTCTTCTGCCTTGGAACCAATACTTAGTATCAATTTTAAGACAGAAGGTAAGGGTTTTTTTTTTAAAACCACAAAATCAGGGCAGTATGTAACATTGCCTTGCAATAGGATTGTTACCAGGAAATGTGGTCCAGAAGGAGCTAGATTTGGCATCAGAGGACTTGGGTTCAAATATCCATTCATCTCCTCTGTGTGAACTTGAGATGAAGCCACTTAACCAGCCACTCCTGGCTTCAGATTCCTCATCAGTAAGATGGCCTCTTGAGGTCTCTTCCAGATCTAAACCAATGTTCTGGGATTTTTTTTCTAGATCTGAATAAATGCTCCTCTGGATACCTTTTCTCTTTTTTGAGTATCCACAGTGTGATTGAACCAATATTTATGAAGTACCAGCTGTGTGCTAGACACTATGCTAGGAACTAGGGAGTCAAGTTCAATAGAATGAATCAATCTCTTTCATTCTTTTTTTAAAAATTAAAATCCTTACCTTTCTTCCCAGAATCAAAGTGTATTAGTTCTAAGGCAAAAGAGTGGTAAGGGTTAGGCAATGGGTGTCTTGCCCAGGGTCACACAGCTAGGGAGTGTCTGAGCCACCTAGTTGCCTCCAGTCCCTTTTATCCATTTTTTGCAAATATTTGCCTTCTGTCTTAGAATCAATACTGTGTATTGGTTCTAAGGCATAAGAGTGGTAAGAACAGGGCAATAGGGGTTAAGTGGCCTGCCCAGGGTCACACAGCTAGGAAGTATCTGAGAGCAGATTTGAATCCAAGACCTTCCATCTCTAGTCCTGGCTCTCAATCCACTGAGCCACTCAGCTGCCCCCAGGCCTTTTCAATCTAATAGAAGAAACCCTAAGAGCTTCCAAGAACATATAGCATAAATATAATATGAATAAATAAAACTGAACACAATGTGCTCAAATACAGAATTGTTCAAGAAGGGTGCTGGAGCATCTAGCTAGAGCCCTTGGCTCTATACCTCTCATAGCCCATGAAAAAAAAAGGGAAGCTGGGAAGTCTTCTTGAGTGAGCTACAGCTCATCTCCCTATGAGTTTGAAGTAGGAGGAAGTAGAAGATCATGAGGTGGTAAGAAGAGCATAGAGGAGATGCTATTGGTGAAGGACAAATCCCCATCTGCCAGCAAGCAGGTGAGATGGCTGGGTGAAAGCCTCTGTTCAGACCATTTCCATGAATGGCCTGCTGGCCCAGCTGCTGGACTTCACTGAGCACTTGGCTGACATTTGCAGAAGGTTTCTGAGAATCTCTCTACTGGATTTGGAAGAAAGCAAGGTGAGGTGCTCTCTACAGTGAGGTGCTCCTGTTTTCCCCATCATACCAAGGGAATGATCTTGGCATTTTAATCACCCTATTATGTAGTTAGGGATGGAGATGACCTTTTCATCTGTCTATTTCCAACGACATTTCTTTTTGTTGGATTTTGGCAAGCATTTGAGAGGTCACCATTTATGTCTGTATGTGTGGGCATATTTGGGTTGTAGCAGGCTCAAACTCTTTCCAAGTACAAGTCCTGGGTAGGTAAGGAGGGAGTCATGAGTCTCCCACTTCATCTTTCCACTGTTCCTTACACAGACCTCTCCCCAGCTCTTAATAACCCAATAAAAAGGAGTCTGTGTAGTTTCCTCTATTGTCTATACTAATAACAATAACGATAATGGGCATTTATATCCTTGTTATATTACTTAATATATTATATCATTTAAGTTTGAAAAAGGCATTGCATGTATCATTTCATTTAATCCTCACAACTCAGTGAGGTAGGAAATATAGATCATAGGTTCATGGGTTCATAGACTCAGAGATTCAGAACCGAAAGGGAACTCAGAGTACCTCTGGTCCAGACACCTTCGTTTATATGAGGAAACTGAAGTTCCAAAAGGTTAAATGACTTACCCAAGGTCCCACAGAATGCAAGATGCTTTATTTGAACCCAACTCTTCTATCTCCAAAACTAGTGCTTTTCCAGTGAACTCGAGATCAAGAGAGATGATGTGAATTATCCACATGGTCACACTATGAAAATGTTCTAGTGATGAGATTCAAACCAAAGTCTCCCCAACTCCATGTCTGACACTCTGCCCTCACTGTTTTATGGGAAATAGCACAGAATCCAGGAAAATGGAAAGAGTTCTAGATTTGGAGTCAGAAGACCTAAGTTCAAAACTTAGCTCCTCTATTTACTGTCTCCTTGGACAAGTCACTTTAAGTATTCGATTCTGACCTTGCAGGGTTAATGTGAAGATGGAATAAAATAACACATGTAAAGTGTCCTGGGAACTTTCAGATGTTACATAAATGTGATGATGATGATGATGGTGATGGTGATGGTGATGGTGATGATGATGATGGTAATGATGATGATGATGATAGTGGTGGGGTGGTGCTGGTGATGGCAATAGTGATGATGATGTCATCATCTCTGGACCTCAGTTTCCTCAACCATACAAAGAGAAAGTTAGACAAGAGGACTTCTAGGTTTCAGCACTGATACTATGTTCTGAGATCACTTACAGCTCTAAGTCTAAATTTCTGGCATTTAGGATCTAAGCCAACGGTCGGCAACCTTTTGGGCCGTGAGAGCTATAAACACCTGCAGAAGGAGGAGGATGGAGGCGGAAGGCGCTGGAATATGGGGCGGGGACTGAAGGGCCCCCTGGGGCACATCCTGGGGCTCTGCCCGGACTGGCCAGTGGGGAGGTGGAGCCAGATATGGCTCGAGAGCCATACATTGCCGACCCCTGATCTAAGCCAATGATAACATGGAGGTGACTAGTCATGGGGAAAAATCTAAGGGGGGAAAATCGAGCAGCTCTAAGATTGATGTCAGCATGGTAAAATTCTGGTTCATAAGATGTTACAGCTGAAAGTGACCTAATAGAGATCATCTACCCCAGTCCCTCACTTTCCAGATAAGGAAACTGAGGCCAAGAGAAGTTAAGTGAATTATCTTGTCACATACCTAATAGGCAATAGAATAAAGATTTGAATTCATATCCTCTGAGACCTTCAGGAAGAATAGTTGAGCTCCTAATGAAAGCAGTCTCATAAAAACTGAGAGGTATGTAGAATTAAGCTATTTTATAAGGAAGTTTATAGGAAAAGAAATATTCAGTGGAGAGAAAGAAATGGAAAATCATCTTGTCTAGGCTTAGGCAACAGAATGGAAACACAAGAAGGAAAATCTCCCTTAATTCTTCTTGAACTGATTCAGGAGAAACAAAGAAAGAAAAAGGAAGAAATGAAGTCAAGCTTAACTTTATATGAATGAACCTCAGTGTTTACCTGAGAACTTTTTTAGATGAAAGGGTTTGAGCCTTCTTTTCCATATGGCTGTGTTTTGGGGGGAGAGTCAGGAATGGTGCAGGAAGTAATTTATCTTCCTAGAATCATAGAGCTGGAAAAAGCTTGAAGGCTACCTAGACCAGCCCTCTTATTTTACAGATGCGGAAACTGAGAGCTAGAGAAGAGGGAGGGAGGAAAGGAACAAGCATATACTAAGCATCTACTATGTGTCAGGCACTATGTTGAGCACTTTACAAATATCCTGTCACTTGATCCTCACAATCACCTGGGAGGTAGATGCTATTATTATCCCAATTTTATAGTTGAGGAAGCTGAGAGACAGAAGTTAAGTGAGTTGCCCATGGTCCCATTGGTAGAAAGCATCTGAGGCTGGATTTCAACTAACCCAATGCACCATCCACTGCACCACCTACCTGGAAAAGTTACAATTTACTTACTTTCACACAAATAGTAGTAGCAAAGCTAGTCCTAGAACACCAATCACCTTTTTCCCATGGAAGGGTCTTTTCCTTAAACCATGCTGCTATCTTTGGCCCAACCAGAACCAAGTTACATAAGTAAACAACACTTCAATCCAGGATGAAAGATGATCTGAATGGACAAATTTTTAGGGGTCCTAGAAAAATATCATATTGTCATAGGCGAGGAGGACCATGCCACTGTACCATTTTAGTTGCCCAGATTCCTAGATTGCCCCTATAGCTACTCTGACTCAGGGCCAAACAAGCCAGGCAGATTTTCATAGATGTCTGACCACATGATTTTCCAGATGGTTTCACCCCCTAGAAAATGCCCCAGCCCTCATGCCCTTCCTCCTCATGTGTTTACAGATCTATTTCCTCTGAGTTCTCACCAATATCATCTTTGATTTCTGTCTCTATTCTCGACCCTGAGTCTAGTTACTGACACAAAAAGACACACTTAATCAATGCGTGCTGTTTGACTGATTGATTAATTATGGTCTTAGAAAGTTGCATGAAGCTCAGAAAGAACTATGACTTTTCTAGGATCACACATCTTACAAGTATCAGAGACAAGATTTGATCTCAAGGGGTTTTTTTTGCTATCAACTCTACCAGCAATTCTCAAAATTTATACACCCTTAAAAATTATTGAGGACCCCAAAAAGCTTTTGTTTATGTGGGTTGTATTCCAGAGTGTACTGTTAAATATTTAACAACCAGCTTGCCTGTGGGAGAAATGTACCCAACACACTTTGAAGTTTAATCTGTATTAATAACATTTTTTCCATTGCTTGCTTAAGTCTAAACCATCAACAAAACAATAAATCAAGCTCTGATTTGTAGCATTTGCTGATTTCCAAGGTATAAATATTCATGCTGAAAATTCAATAATTGGCTTTTTCAATCTGGTACAAACTGGATCCAGCAATATTCCTCCAATACTGATATTCACTGCATTAGAAATTAAAACTGACAAATTTTAGAGTATTAATCATTTTAAAATATCAATGATAAACTCCTCACATGTCAAAATGAATAACATACTTATATAAAAACATCTGCATTTTCTGAATCAAAAAAATTAGAAGAGTGGCACTATTTTCTATATTATTGCAAATCACTTTAATGTCTGACTTAATAGAAAATACTTGGATTCTCATTATCAGCTTCCGCATTGTCTGTTTCAATATGTTGTTTTGGTTGAATTATAGGAAGTTAACCCAGCCTCACACTGATATGAAGTTGGAAAAGAGAGTATTTTAATATGCAAATGTCATAGAATTATTTTGAAAATATTTTTGGATTCACAGAGACCTTAAAAGAGCCTCAGGATCCCCAGATGCCCAGACTTTGAGAATCACCATGCTCCAGCATAGTGCCCCTCTCTCTCACACATGCTTAATGGTCACAAGTCATAAGTTTAGATCTGGAAGGAACCTTAGATGCCATCTAGTTTAATAATCTCCAAATTAATACCCATTTTTAGGTGCCTACAATGTGCCAGGTACAGGGCTCAGTTCTGGGGATACAGCTTAATTTTATAAACTGGCTCAGAGTGAGATTAAGTGACTTGCCTAGGGCCACACAGCTAGTAATAGTGGCAGGCTTTGTCTTCATGATCCCCATTCAGGCACCCTACTACCATTTGAAAAAGTGATAAACTTCTGTGTAGTAAGTTCATAGAAGAGAAAAATCAACCCAGGAGCCACGTGGGACTTCCTTGACACCCTTGATATATGTAAAATCCAACAAGGCACCAAGAAACTCTAGTTCCCTCCTCTACCCACCTCCAAAGGACAGCCAGGAGTCAAGGTGGCCATTTATGTCATGATGAGCTTCCAACAGTTAAGTCTCCAAGGTGGAGAAATCAGGTGCTTTTTGCCCTTCTCCTCTCATCCTTCTTCCCTCTTTCTCCAACTCTTTCTCTCCCTTTCTCAGAATGTGATACCTGAGGTGTGGAAATGGCTGTTACAAACACTAGTGGTATATTTCTGGGACCCACAGTCACAGGTTTCCATTGAACTCATGGCCCCTGTGTTGCTCTCATCCTCTGACTTTCTCGAGCAATTTTCTTTTGCATGCATTCAGAAGAGGATACCCCAGGGACCAGCCCCCATGGAGTCAGTGACCTGATCAAGCAGAAGGTTAAACCAGTGATCCTGGGACAATTCCCAGCAGAAGCCCAGGTGGCTGCCCAATTAACTGTAACCACTCTGAGGGATTCCTTCTGCTCTTTTAACTCAGTGACCCAGAGAGTGGCATCCTAACGACCTCAAGCAGAAGAGTCAGGAGCAATTAGTTATTAGTTCCTTCTTCAGGAATAATAAGCAACTCCTATCAAAAACAGCTACATATGTGTTTGCAGGAGAACTTTCTGAACAAGGAAGACTCCACTCTGAGAAATAAGGATTCTAAATTTGTTTTATAATGAAGGTAATAAAGGTACCTTCAAAGTCCAGAACATTAAAAACAATGGCAAGTGGACCATCATTAGGTCTTTCCTGATCCTCCTGCCTGGTTGTGTCTTCTCTTTCCTGCCCATCCTCCAATTGTTCTGTATTTAATGTATGTATTTTATATATTCTTGGTTACCTTCCATTCATATATGGATATTCGTTATTACACACCACCCCCAATACAATGGAAGCTACTTGAGGGCAGGAATTTTGTTGTTGTTGTTCTTTTTCACATTTAACACAGCACCTTGGCACATAGGAGAGGTTTATAAATGTTTTTGATTAACCAATTCATTAATATTTAGAAGGGTACAGATTGCCTACTCTGATAGAATGTAAACTTCAAGATGGAAAGGGCCTCTGAAGCCCATCTGATCTAACCACCCCAAGGACCTTCTATATCTGATTCTTTAATCTTAAAGTATTAAAGCATGCCTTAGATAGAGGATGTGCTTACAGATGGGGGAAGAACTTCTAGACCAAGAAATTGTTTAGCACTGATGCAAGTGACTGAAAGAGAGAGTGGAATTGTCTTTCCTAGTTTTTTAAATATAATATACATTTCCAACTTCCCTGTAGGGTTTTCTCACCCCAAATCTGGGGAATGAACTATATGGCCTCTGAGAGTCCCTTTCCTCCCTTTGATGTAATAATAGATCAGACTTCAAGGAAAGTCTATGGAAGGTACCTCCTAGATCTTGTACTGGAAAAGGAAGCTAACTGAATAGGGAAGGACAGTCTGTTTGTGAGAAAAGAAAATGGGCTTGTTGAAAAGGTATGAAACAGTCCAGAAAAGTATAAAGGCAGATTTTCTCCTTCCCATAAGCTCCTTGTGTCTGAATGAGTTCACAACACATTTGAACCACATTGACCAAGAAATTAGAGATTCCTTGCCCTTGTATGATATCACAGAAAGTGAGCTGAATTAGAAGGCAAAGGACCTGAATTCAAACCCAGTTCCATCACTTACAATCTTTGTGACCTTAGACAAATCACTTAATGTCTCTGAGCTCTCAGTGTCTTCATCTATAAAATTAGGGGATTTAACTACATGGCCTCTAAGGTCCTTACCAGCTCTAAATCTATGTACTCTATGATCCTATGATCTATAGAATATGAAGAAATTCTCAAAACAAAATTTGATTCGTTTTTATGAAGAAAACAAAATATTTTCTATAATACTTTTGCAGTTGGGGTGAAAGGGAAGTAAGAGGAAGTATCATAAAAATCAAACAAATCAATGATGCCTATATCCCAAAAAGACTGTGAATCATTGGATGAGACAGAATTGGAAGGAAGTTTGGAAGGAGAATGTTTTTTTTTATTTGAGAGATCAGGGTGTGGTTGCTGTGTTCATTGAGGGAAAAAGGGTTGTATCTAAAGGATATCTGTATTTATATATGTAAATATATGTGTGGATATAACACTGTGCCTTAGAAAGAAGAGTAAAAGAAAATACAGCATGGCTTGTTTTGCCAGATGCCATCAGAGAGGACAAAAGCCATCAGACCCACAATAGAGACAGACCTGGTTTCCCTTCCCTCACCCCTGGCTTCACACAGTTATCTTCACTGTAAAAACTGGGGACTTCTGCCAGCATCCACGTTATTCACCTTCAATGTGCCTAACATCCCGGGTCTTAGTTCTTCCATTGTTTAAAAGTCAATTCTATCTTTCACATACTTCCAAGTCTGCCATGTTGGGTTTTTAATACAGTTGTAGTCACTTGACTGAATTAATTTAGCTTATTTCATCCTACCTATTTTGAGTTAGCAACTCCGGAACTCATTATGCCAATGAATTCAAATGATATGCAAATTGGGGTGTCCCCCAGATCATCTTGGGGAGGAGGGGAGTTGGGCAGCTTTCCACAAGATGCCTTGAATATAAATTTGTATTTCTTGTGCAAACTCCTATTTAGAGGCCCTGGACATTTTATTTGAGATCCACATTTCTTTCAGTCCTGAGCCTTTTGTAGCAAGGACTCTAGGTGAATGCTCCCCTGATTTACATACTGAAGGTTGCATTGGAGGTAGATGGCAGGAAAATAGAAGTAGAAAACTGTAATAACCTTTTTATGATCCAATTTTTTAAAAAAAAACAATTTTAGAATCCAAATGTTATCACCCAAATGAAAACTGGCTGTATACCAGCAGTACATCTGTCTCCTTATTGTCCTATTTATAACACTGTTCCTTTGGAAGTCACTGTCCTTCTTCCATGAAATCAGTGAGTTACGAATTATCCATTAAGCAATTACTGTATAGCAGGCACTATGCTAAGCAGAAACAGCCCCTGGCCTCAAGGAGCTCATAGGCAAATTGAGGACACAACATGTAAATAACTAGATACATACCCCATGGACCGTATGGCCACAAAGAGATGGACATAACTGCATGACTGAACAATCACAACATGTGTATTATTACAGGGGTTTTATTTTCATTTTTTCCACGGGGAGGGAGAAAAAATAAATATTTATGATTAAAAAAATAAAAGTGTATTTAAAACTAAAGAGAAAATAACTTAAATGTACCAAGAAGGAGGAAGGAAGAGAGGAGAGACAGAGAAAAGGAAGGAAGGAAGGAAGGAAGGAAGGAAGGAAGGAAGGAAGGAAGGAAGGAAGGAAGGAA
>NC_058134.1:42573403-42685017 GCF_016433145.1 Gracilinanus agilis
CCATCCCTAGATCCCTGCCCCCTTCATAAACTCTGAACCTACAGCTGGACCCAAATGGCCCCTAAAAAGCAGGCTATGCAAATTCCTGGTCTCTAGACAATCACAGAGGGAGCAGATTGTTACTGCTGCTTCTCCTTATTCCCTATAAAGTCAAAGAAAAAGGAAAGACTACTCCCTCACAATCCAGCCACTCTGCAAATGGTCCATGACGCTTCCCATTCTGGTTCAAGACTGCTCCAGTTGGCAGGAAGTTCTTTCTTAGACTGAGCCCAGATAACTGTAGCTCCTTAATCCTGAGTTCTTGGTGCTCCCTCTGGAGCTACCCCGTTTTCAGATTTATTCTCTTAACCACACAAAATCATTTCTGCTATTTGAAAGCAGCTATTCTATCCCTCAATCACTCACTCACCCACCCACCCCCAAATACTGTTTTTCTAAGGTTAAATATCCCCTTTGATCCTTTCTCATGACCCAACTTCTACCCCTTCCTCCCTTTTCCTCTAACCAAACTATGGTTTATTATTGGCCCTCTCAAATGAAGTGCCAAGAAGAGAACACAGAATCACCTATGTTGCCTAAGCAGTTCAGGGTAGAGAAAGACAATTATCATCTAAGTATCTTCTATCAAACCAATCTAGGGTTGCATTTGCCCTTTATGGCTGCCATGTCAACCCAGTGCATTATGCTGACCACAAGGTCAAACCCTTAGGTCTTTTTAAGGTAGGTCACCTCCACCCTATACTTAGGTGATTACTTTTCATGTAAGTGCCAGGTCTAATATTTGACCCTATTAAATTTTCTTTTGTTCTATCCCATCAAGATTTTTTAATCTTCAGTCATCCCATATATTTACTGCCTCTCCCAAATTTCACGACATCAGAAAAGTTGAGAAAAATGCCATTTCCTTCTTAATCAGTATTAGGTCTTCACCAATATTAAATTAAATTAAATCATCTTTATCATTGTTAAAAAATATAATGACATGAGTTTGGGCTGAGGACAGATCCCAAGAGCATGACATTAGAGACCTCCCTCTCTCTTCAAAACTGGACCCAGCACCAATAGTACTCTTACAGAAATTTATGAGCTCTTCTTACAAATGAGATGATAGTAATACATGAAAAGTCCCTGCTACATCCAACATGTCAGAATGTCATACAGAAGTATTCATCTTCTCTTACATTCCCCTAATCCTAAAATCATCATCATCATAACTGGCATTTTTAGGTTTCACAAACACTTGATCTAGAATTTTTGGGTGGGTGTTGGGATAGGTTCTAGACTTGGGATTTCCCTGTATAGGAAGCACCCAGAGAGTAGGGTAGAATTGGCCTCAGAGCCAAGAAGATCTGAATTCAAGAGGATATGCTTGACATCTCCTTGCTGTGTATCTGGGCAGCTAAGATTCTATATTGGGAAGGAGCTAACCAGCATTGGTCAAGGTAGTTTATTACAGGTGAAGAAATTGAGGCAAATAAAGTTTTTTGTGCCCAGAATCAAACAGCTTAGGAAATGTCTAGGCAAGATTTGAACTTGGATCTTTTTAAATTGAGTCCAATGCCATATCCATTGTGTTATCTAGCCACCTAAGTTGGATCATGAGATCACTGATTTATTACCTTAGTTCAAATTCCTAATCTTACTGAAGAGGAAACAGAGATCCAGGGGGTCTGAGTGGTTTCCCTTAAGTGAAAGCAGTGGACTTGACCTCAGCATCTTGAACTCCAAGATTGATACTCTTTTCCCCCTGACCCTGTTACACCCTCTTGGATCCAAATACACCAAACCTTCACCAAGTTCCAACTCCAGTTGCCCTCCCACTGTTTTCTTCATGACTGAATGATTTGCCTTCCAGCCATGCTGGAATATCATGTAGTGGGTCAGACCACAACCTCATGGCACCCTTTGGTCATGGAATCTCTGTTCTGCATATCTAGAACTCAACTCACTTGGCAGGCATTTATCCAGTCACTGTGCTAAGTTCTAGGGATTCAGGGGCAACAAGGAGGCAACTCCTGCCTTCAAGGAACTTACAAAATAATGAAGGAAGGAGGGAAGGGACTAACCATGAGGGAATCAGGAAACATCTTGAAGGAGGTGGTATTAGAGGGTGCTAAAGATTCTGAGAGGCAGGAAGGAGGGAGGGTACTGCAGGTATGAGAAAGGCACCCAGTGATGAGCCCTGGGGTTTCCATTAGAGTAGAACAGTGATTCCCAAAGTGGGCACTACCGCCCCCTGGTGGGTGCTGCATTAATCCAGGTGCGGTGGTGATGGCCACAGGTGCATTTATCTTTCCTATTAATTGCTATTAAATTTTTTAAAATTAATTTCCAGGAGGATAAGTAATATATTTTCTGGAAAGGGGGCAGAAGGCCAAAAAAGTTTGGGAACCACTGGAATAGAAGGAGGCCTTTTTTCTCACTCAGACAGCCCTGTGCCACTTTGCATAGGATACAAGAGAAATGGAGGAAAATTTTTCCACATTTCCTTCAGAAGAATAATCACACTTTTAAAAATAATCAGGAGGAGAGGGGGGCCATTAGGTGATTTGGTAAATAGAGAGCCAGGCCTAGAGATAGGAGGTCCTGGGTTCAAATCTAGTCTCAGACATTTCTTAGCTATACGGGCAAGTCAATTAACCCCATTGCCTAGCCCTCACCACTCTTCTGCCTTAGAACCAATATATAGAATTGATTCTAAGACAAAATATAAGGGTTTAGTGGGGCATCTAGATGGCTCAGTGTACTGAGAGTCAGGTCTAGAGACAGGAAGTTTACATCTGGCCTCAGATCCTTCCTAGCTGTGTGATCCTGGGCAAGTCACTTGGCCCCCATTGCCCTAGCCCTTACTGCTCTTCTAATTTAGAACCAATACATAGTATTGATTCTAAGACAGAACATGAGTTTTAATAAGAATAGTAATCAGGTGGTAAGGTTTGTCCAGTTTTGAAAACTCAGTGCTCCATGGGGCTCTGTCTACTTGATTCTGGGGCTCTCAGGCCAATGAATGGTTTGGCGGTATGCTGGAGAGCTGGATGGACTGGATTTGAACTCTCTAGACGTGGGTTAAAAAACTGATTCTGCTCCCTACCACCTGGAAGACCTTGAACAAATCATTTCCCATGAGAGGTTTGGACTAGACAGTCTCAAAGGGCCCTTCCAGGTCTAAATCCCATGATTAACTCCAACAGGACCTCACTTAGATAGCCAAGAATATGAGGGGTCCTTTGGGGTCCAGGAAGCCCACCTTGAAAGTCTGTAGATGGAGCAAGTGGTAATAATAAGAAAAAGAATGTCTCCCATGTGTATTGCCTTTGACAATTCACAAAAGCCTTCCAGGTCTTTCTCTGGGCCCTCACATCAGCCCTGGGAGGTAGGCAGGGCAGGGTTCATTCTCCCCATTTGATAGATGGAGACAAAATAGAGACTTCCTGCTAAAACCCCTGTCCTCCTGGGGGCCCTGCCCCTGCCCCTTTATGTCTTCTCTTATACCACACGGCCCCCTCTTGGTTCCCCCACCATCACCATTACTGTGTTAAAACAAGAATAATAATGATATCAGTTATAGCAATCCTGTGGGCATTATCAGGCTGGCTTCACCACTGGTAATAAATGGTCCAGAGCCTGAATCCTTTGGGCCAACATTGGGGTAGCCCCCTGCAGGAGACAAAGATCTGGGGGGGCCGGGCTGGGCTTGCTCCCTTGGGGTGCCCTGTATAGAATGGCAGATCTCTGAAGGCCGGGGCTATTTCATTTTTGTCTTTTAACACCCCCTTCCCACCCCCAAGGGCCTAACCCACTCTCTGGCATTTAGTAAGTGTTTTAATCAATCGATGTGTGTTGGCTGATTGATTGGTTGGTTGGTTGGTTGGTTGGTTGATGGGAGAGCCCAGCAATTCCAAATGGCAGCAGTCCTATCTGGCAATGGACTTCAAGGGTCTCTTTAGCCGCTGTCCAGGTCTAAAGTAGGTGAGGGCTGGAGGACTGAGCCAAGAGATGCTTTGTCTTTAGATTCTCCAACATGCTGGGAACACACAGAAGCTCCTCCTAAACTCTTGGCTAAGCAGCAGATATGGTGGAGTCTGCTGCCCCCCTCAGGACAGACACTGCTCTTGCCTGCTGCTCTGGCCCTTTGAGCCCAGGAACCCACTCTTCAAGTGTTCTCTTCTCCAACAAACTGGCCTTAGATCAGAACCACAGGTCCAATGCCCTACCAGGCACCTGATTCTGCCTCCCTAGAGGTGAACCCAGGGAAAGGAGCTTTTCCCAAGAGAGATTCATTGGGAAAAGAAGCCTCTTGTGGTAAAGGAATGGGGGAGCCACTCAAGAGAAGACAAGCTCCCAATTTCCTCTTTCTGCATCCTGCGGGGAAGTAACTAGATCTTCTACATACACACTATCGATCTTCTCCTTTATCCCCCAAAAATAAAAAAAAAATAAAAATTTTTTTAAAAAGGATACAGCCAGACACTGGAGCTGTGTCTTCAACGGTGTAAGGAGCTCCCTGTAATAAACTACCTGGACCAATGCTCCTTCTCTGAAACATAGAATCTTAGTTGCCCAGATACACAGCAAGGAGATGTCAAGCAGGTCTTCTTGAATACAGATCTTCTTGGCTCTGAGGCCAACTCTACCCTACTCTCTGGGTGCTTCCTACACAGGGAAATCCCAAGTCTAGAACCTATCCCAACACCCATCAAAAAAATTCTAGATCAGAATTATTTTCTGTCCAATTAAAAGCCTGGGGTGGGGACTGGATAGGATAAGACAGCCACTTCAGGAAGGCTATGCTCTGAGGACCAGCCCATTTGGACCCTGCTATGTAGGAAACCAAAAAGGGAAGATGGGGAGGACAAGAAGAGGGAAACTCCATAAGAGGCAGAGTATTTGTGAAAAGCTCTCTGGGCTAAGAAATGGCAAGGCTGGATTCACCATTCATTAACCATTTAACCCTAGCCAAATCACTCTACCTTCTTTGCCACTGTCTGGTACTCTATTATACCTGTGGGTGGTCCAACAAGGCAGAGAGCAAGTCATCCATTCTTGAGCAACGTTCCCTTTTCTGTGAAGAAAAAAAAACACATTTTCCCCCTGACCTTAAACACTTCACTCATTTGCTGGGTGGGAGTTAGGTATCTGCTGTGAATAAGGCACTGTGCTGCTAGGAACAGAAAGATGAAGAAGCCATGGTCCCTGACCTCGGGAGGCTGATAGTCTAATCAGGAATCAATGACCTAGGGAATAAATGACAAATGTAATACCAGGCAGGATGTGGAAATGCCATGAGAAGATAAATGGCCACCATCTGATAGATTCTAGAAACTTTCATGGTGGAGGCAGGATTCAGAGCTGGTTCTTAAAAGATGGGTAAGATTTTAGCAAGTAGAGATAGGTAAGGAGGGCCTTACAAGCAGAAATAAAGATAAAAAAATGAATAAAGACATGGAGGCAGGAAAACAAAGGCTATATTTAAGGAAAGCAAGCAGTACAGTTTGACCATATCCAGTGGTATTTTGGTGAATATTTTAATAACGAGCTCTCTGGGGGGGGGGGGTAATTAATTCATGACACACATTTAAGTTCATTTTCTTAAGTCTTGACAATCAAAAAAGTAATAAATCAAGCCCTGATTTCACCAATTTCCAAGGTCTGAAAATTTAACATTTGGCTCTAGCAAGCTGGTTAAAGTGGGCTTTGGCATATCCCTGGCTATATCCTGGAGCACATGTAAGAAAGCAGTGATATATAAGTTTGGGGACAGATAAGGGTTCAGTGGATAGAGTTGCTAAACCCAGAGTCTGGAGGACCTCAGTTCAATCTGGTCTCAGACACTGTCTAGCCATATAACCCTGAGCAAGTCATTTAACTCCAATTGACTAGCCCTTAACACTCTTTTGCCTTGGAACTGGTATTTGTATCAGTTCTAAAATAGAAAGTAAGAGTTATTTAAAAGAAGAAGAAAAGAAAGCTTGGACCATTCTGGTGGATCTTGAATGCCAGAGAAAGGAGTTTCAACTTGATTCATTGGGTAATAGAGAACCACTGAAAGTTGCTTTTTTTCCAACTAGACTAGGGGCAGAACCTGTGCTTTCACTGGTGTAGGAAGATTCTGGTGAGGAGCCAGCACTGGCTCTGCCATTTAGAACATGGCCTAGAATACAGAGAGATCCAAGAAATGCTTTAGAGTTACTCATCTAATATATGGCAAAGGCAGGACTCAGTCTTTCTTGGCTCCAAGGTCAGCTCTCCACCAGTCATCATCAAACATAAGCGATTAAGTAGGAGACCATTGTACTAGTTCAGGTTTAAAATAGTAAAATCTGAACAATAATGGTGGCAGGGGAAATGGAAGAGAGAGAGATTTGAGCTTGCACACAGGGACTGGTTTTTGGTTTGAGGTTTTTGTTCTTTTGCTTTCTTTGTATCCCCAGCACCTAGCACAGTGCCTGACACATGATGGGCCTTTAATAAATGCTTATTGACTTGATTACCTCATGTGGTGTGCTAGAAAGTGAACTAGTCTTCAAGAGAAGACTTGGGTTGAGTCCCAGCTCTAATATGAACTCACTTGTGCAAGTAACTCTGGAATAACCACCTGCCTGCTGAATCTTGTTTCTTCATCAGTATAATAAGGATAATAATCCTTGTATTTTTAGCACACCCTGGGGGTTATTGGGGAAAAGATCTGTAAATCTTAAAAGAAGATTTAACAAGGCTTCAGTTTCCTCATCTGGAAAATGATGGTGTCAGCCAAGAGGACCTTTAAGTCCCCTTTCAATTCGAAATCAATGATTCTTTGATTTGAGTTGTTATTACCATGATTAGAAGCCATATGAGGATAAATGAAATAATAACTAGTACCTAGGCATGATAAATGGCAGAATTTCAGCTTGAAATCATGAAGATTCAAGTTCAAATCCATCTTCCAACATATACTAGTAATATGACCTTGGGCACTTAGGTTTACCTCAGTTTCTTCATCTATAAAATGAGGATAACAGTAGCACCTACCTCCTAGAGTCGTTGTGAGAATCAAATAAGAATTTTATAAGGCATTTTGCAAACCTTTATAAATGTTTATTATTAGTATTATTATTATCCCTTTCAAGTTTAAAGAGGACATTGTCATATGATCCTCACAACAGCCCTGTGTGATAGATAATGCAAATGTTCGTTTATCTTCATTTTATAGATGAGAAAACTGAGACTTGGAAGATGAAGAGATTTGCCCATAGCCAGCAAATGTCAAAGCTAAGACTTAGACCTGGCTAGGTCTTCAGTCTCCAAAGTCGGGGCTTTCCATCCTGCATCTGGAACCCTGAACTGGGAATCAGGAAACCCGACTAGTTATGTCAAAAAAAAAAAGTCATATGTGACCTTGGACAAGCTCAGAAACTGAGGCTTAGAGCATTAAGGAGACATACTTACCTATAGTCAGTAAATGTCAAAGCTAGGAATTAGACCTAGCTAGTTTTATGGGACTCTGGACTGGGAATCAGGAAAACTGGGTCCAATTCCAGTTATGGCAGTGATGTGTGACCTGGGACAAGTCTCCTAGCCTCAACTCTCTGGCCCTGAATAGCCACTTCTGCACATTGAAGGTTCTGTTCTAAGGTTCTGGATTTTGTTTTTCTCAAAGAGGAAGGCCCATGGAATATAGTCTCACCCTTCACCTCCTGCCTTTGAGTAAAATGTAAACTGTGCAAATTTGTCCCATTAGTGGGCTTTCTGCCATTGTGAAAGCCATCATTTCTCTGAAGTGGAAGCATTAGCTGGAACAGGAAATGAGATCTGGGGTAAATACATAGTTTGTTTGCCATAACATCTGAAATGCCTCTGACATCTTTCCTTGTTTCCCTCTCTCCCACGCTGTAATTCTGACAAACGATTTTAGCCGGTGCTGAGAAAAGGACTTTCTTTCCCACTTTCCAAATATTTCCCAACTCTCAATTTATGATCTGTGCTTTGCCAGCCCAAATTCCCCGAACTATTTAGTCATTATGGGGGTCCCTGCATCTTTTATAAGCCCAGGGTTCAGAAGGAGCCAGAGGTATTTTTTTAACCCTTCCATCTTAGAATCAATTCGGTGTAGCAGAAGAGTGGCAAAGGCTAGACAACAGAAATCGGGTGACTTGCCCAGGATCACACAGCTAGAAAGTGTCAAATTTGAACCCAGGACCATCCATCTCTAGGCTTGGCTCTCCATTCACTGAGCCACCTGGCTGCCCCCAACCCCTTCATTTTACAGTTGAGGAAACTGAAGCCCAGAGGGTGATTTGCCCAATGTTGCACAGTTCATAAGTATCAGAATCATAATTCAAACCCAGGTCCTCTATCTCTAATTATTTTTCACATGCTTTTAAGCCTTTTTGATACAAACTACCAGAACTGCTTTTTCCTCCTTCCCTCTTTAGCTGACCATCATCCACTCATCTATCTGTCTTGAAATAGTTCACCCCAATTTTTGGCAGCCTAGTAAATGCCATAGGTACATTCTTTCCAAGCAACCACTCCTCCCCAAGTGTTCAGATATTTCTTATCAAAAAGTCCCTAGAGAAGCTTATTTAGAGATCACCAATTCTTCGAAGGACTTCTTGTGGGTCTGTAGGACCTTCTTTCCCTCTGAGCATCCCCCAGATCTCTTGAAGCAGCTTGGACTCAGAGGATATTGCCAGTGTAGTGCAGACCACAGGAGTGAGGTCTCCATGTTTTCTGGTCCACACCAGCCCCTGGGGAAGATTGAGGGCAGAAAGACAAATAAGAATGTGACCCACGTGAACCTGTCAGTTCAGCAAACAATTTGGTTCATCTTTCCAGCCTAAGGAACAACATTATCTATACTGAGTTTCTCCAGTAGACCTAAATAAGATTTGTTTGAGCGAGGAAGGAGGAACATGCCACATACAGACCTTCTTCAGCAACCCTAAGCTATATATTTCCAGTGGAAACAGCCAGGTTTGCCCTGCCACTCTATCCCAGACAACTTGCCCTACTTTGTAATACCTTGATGAACCTTGGTTAATTAATATTGGTAGATGGTTGATATCATGGAAGGGCTCAGGGTGCTAATCACTGAGCAAGATCATCTCTGTTGGGCTCAGATTGAAGTTTTCATCATCCCTTAGCTTCCAGTCTACATACAAGGGCCACAGAAAACATTCCACCAGGAATCATAGAGTTAGAAGGGGCTTTAATGGCCACAAAGTCTCATTTTCTCATTTTCAAATGAGAAAATTGAAGCTGAAGCAGGTGAAGTGATTTGCTGAACGTCACACAGCTCGTATCTGAGGCAGGATTTTAATTCAAGTCTTCCAGGGCTCTCGGCACGATAGTCCCACCTGGCTGCCCCTCGGTGAGTTCTTCTAACAGTGACCAGATTCTTGCTTTCTGCCTCTCTCTGTCTCTCTATAGCGGTCTTGCTGACAGTGTGTTGCATGAGGAGGAAGAAGAAAACATCAAACCCAGAAAACAACCTGAGTTATTGGAATAACGCCATCACCATGGACTACTTCAACAGGCATGCTGTGGAGCTGCCCAGAGAGATCCAGTCCCTGGAAACTTCTGAGGTAGGGTCCACCTGGGGGCGTGGAGATTCGGGGCCAGTCTTGGGAGTGACTCTGGTCCTCCTCTACTGCTACATCGTGGTGTGGAGAGTTCTTGAAGGCCAGGACAGCCATGTAAGCAAGCGTTAGTCATCTTGTTCAAGTCGTAGTCATGTAGTCAGATATGGCCAACATGTTGGTTCTTTTTTCTTAATTTGACTTCATTGTTACAAGAGAAGATGCTATAGAAGAAAGAGGGTAAGTGGGAATCATCTGGGCAGTGACAACAAGATATCTTTGTAAAACCTGAAGACAGGGATGGTGCTAGATCGAGAAGGGTCCTGGGTTTGATTCTAGGCTCTGTCAGATACTACCCATATGACATTGGGCAAGTCATTCAGTCCCTCTGGCCTTGGTCCAACTGTGGTATTGTGTAAAGAGCACTAAATGTAGATTTAGAGGACCTGAGTTCAAGTTAGGACTCTGACACATACTGGCTGGAAGATCCTGGGCAAAGTACCACCTCTAAAGTACAAGTCTTTCAAACTCCTAAACTTGTAGAACATTAAGAGAGGTTCCTCCTCAAGAGTTCTCTATAATGATGATCTGCCATTGGGAGGGACCCCAAGAGATCATTAGGATCACTTCTGTGCCTCTGGTTGGGTCATTTTCAAACCTTAAAAGCCTTGTTTACCTGGTGTACCACACAGCAAACCCATGGCCACAATCTAGCCAGGAAATGAGTAGGCAAATCATTGAAGAACCCTGATGGAATTATTCATGTGCTTCATCCTTCACCAGTGAAGGAAAAAGCAGTGGAAAGAACTGGCTGTAAGAATAAGAGATGACTTCCCCTAAGTATTTCCCACAGATCTATGTGGGAACCTCTCAGCACATTTATATTTTTTATAAATACATTTTAAATCATATGTAATTCTATGTAAAAATAATCCTGTCAAAAATTAGGGTGAAATTGCCATCTATTATTAAAAAGGAATGTATTTTTGGCCCCATTAATAAAGCTATGGGGCGGGGGAAGCTAGGTGGCTCAATAGATAGAGACAGGAGGTCTTGGGTTCAGATCTGACCTCAGACATTTCTTAGCTGAGTGATTTTGGGCAAGCAACTTAACCCCCATTGGCTACCCTTTATCACTCTTCTGCCTTACAACAAGTACATAGTATCTATTCTAAGATGGAAGGCAAGAGATAAAAAAAATTTTTTAAGAGATCCACAGCATCCTGGGCTAGAAATGATGGCACAGCTCTTCTCAGCCCTGAGCAAAGCACATCTAAAGTCTTGGTTGCACTTCTGGCCACTGTATTTTATTTGATTTTAAACCCTTACCTTCCATCTTAGAATCAATACTAAGTACTGGTTCCAAGGCAGAAGAATGGTAAGGACCAGGAAACTGAGGCTAAGTGACTTGTCCAGGTTCACACATCTAAGAAGTATCTAAGACAAAATTTGAACCCAGGATCTCCTGTCTCCGGGTCTTGGCCACTGCACTTTATAAGGAAAACAATCAACTGGAAAAGGTCAAGAGAAGGGCAACCAAGAGAATGAAAGTCCTTGACCAGTCATGCTGAATTAGCCCTTAAGATGGTTAGCTCTGGGAAAAGGGAAAAGACAAAGGGAAGTTGACAAAGATGAAAGTGTGCTTTCAACTATTTGACAGGCTGTCATGAGGGAAAAAAAAGAATTATTCTAATTGGTTCCAGAGGACTAAACTAACATCATTCAGTCAACAAATATTTATGAAGCACCTACTATGTGTCAGAGACCATACTGAACACTGGGAATACAAAGTAAGGGAAAAGACAATCCTTGCATTCAAGTTGCTCATAGTCTAATGGAAGAGACAACATGCAAGCAACTGTAAACAAATAAACTATCTACAGGAGAAACTGGAAATATTCAATAGAACAAAGGCATTAAAATTAGGTAGAAGTTGCAAGTAAGGATAACTCATGGCACAGGATCCCCCTAAGTTCACAGACTAGATCCGATCTTGGTTATGATCCTCAAAAGGTACCTTTTTTTAAAAAGAACTCACCCAAAGTTTTACCTTGGAAATCTCGCAATAATTCTATGTATATAACAAGAGTCCCCAACTCCCTATAATGCGCATTAGATATTGAATAGCCCTTATTTTACCCCATTAAATTTTTCAGAAAATGCAAAGGACTATCAAGGGCCCATAAACAGATAAAGAAAACAAAAGTGCCCTCACAGTAGTTGTTCTCAATAAGAACTAAATTTCAAGAGTGCCATCCAAACAAGTCTCCCACATTCTAGTGAATCTCTAGGCCACCAAACGCCATCCCTCAGTGTCCTACACAACCCTTTCAGGTTTATATGCCCCACTATGGTTTAAGTACTCTTCTCTCCACCTTCTGGAATGGAAATATTTGGAACTGTTCCACAGCCATTCTTCCTTTTCATCAGATCTGTACTCGCCATAATATCTTGGGGTGTGCAAAGTCCTTATTTCTTGCCTGTCCCTGCCTCTTATATCATAATTCTACTTTCCAGTTACAGAGGACACATTGAAGATCCTCCTCTTTCCTCAGAGAGGATGCTTGCTAAAGAAATCCTTTTCTTTCTATAAGAGGTACAATCCCAAAATGTAGAATTATTCACAACTCCCAAGGCAAGTACTGAGCAAGAAATCTCCTTTTTCCTTCTAGAAGGCTAAATTCCAGGATCACACTGCCTAGGAAATTATACCTCTCCCCACTTCCTTACACAAGAAGTTGGAGTCCATGAACATTGTTCATAAATTTCCTTCTCTAATCAAATATACAAGTAAATATCTGTTTGTGCCATGTTTTTCTCCAAGAATTCCATCATGATCCTGACTGCTGCTATCTTCTGGCTTGGCAAAGTCCACCATAGATCTCTGTTATCTGACTTGTGCTTCAAAGAGGAACCAAGCAGAAAGTGGCTAGGAATTTAAGGTTCAGGAATCACCCTCTTGGACCATCTAGACAAGTACATGATACTTACCAAATGCTTGTGCCATAAGTCACCGTTAACTTCCCTTCTACTCCATCCTCTCAATTCTGCAGAAGAAAGGAGCAAAGAAAAAGATGGCAGAAGGGTTAAGCAAGTCTGCTAATTCACCTTTGCAGGATGGGCAAAGGGGGTACCCTTCCACAAGGACCTAGGCACTGGATTCATCTTGGGGGCATCCCAACCACTGGATATTAATTGGGATTCCATCCACTAGAAATTAATCAGGTGTCTTTGTCCTCTTAACAAAATGCCAATGGGTATGGCCATACCCCATGGAGGAAGAGGTTTGCCTGCATCTCCAGGCCCTATAAGGGGAAAGGCATTCTCATGAAATTAATTTGGAGGAAATTTTTCAGCCAACTCCTCTCCAGAGGCACTAAGTACTAAGGCTTGATGAAAAAAGAACTTCCAAATAATTAGAGCGATCCAAAAGTGGGCCATTTTACCACTGTAAACAGAAGAGTCCCCCTCCTTGGAGGTCTTTAAGCAAAGACTGAATGACCACTTGTCAATACTGTCACGTTCTGGTAAGGGTTGGACCACATGACCCTTAAGGTCCCATCCATCACTGGGATTCTGTGATATGTGGATGAACCACATGAAGATTATCATGAGCTAAACACACGCGTGCACACACACACACACACACACACACACACACACACACACACACATTTTGCTAGCCCAAAATACAGGCCACTGATTTGTACAAAACCTGCCCGACATCAAAGGACTGTTCTTTTTCAGTGTAAACAGATATTTGTTTCCTTTCAAAGAGCTCTCATTTTAAAGGTGCAGCCTACATTTAGGGGTGCTGCTCACAGTTACACCAATATGCCACTTAAATTTGTTTCTACGCAGATCTGCTTTGTACTCAGAATTATTCACTCACTCTTCCCCATTTAAGCTGCCAATTTTATGGCTTGCCAAAAGCTTCTCCAAAACAGATTTCATAGTGGCATTTAAAACTGGTAGCTTACTCTCCTCCTGTATTTGGATGAACCTCCCATCTCAGAGCTCTCGGTCCTCCACCAGAAGGAAATTGAGGGAAAAATGAATAGAGGAACCAGTGTGGAAAATCAGACTGCCTGAAATCACTTGGAATTTGGCATACATTTCCTCTCTCCCTCTCTCCCTCTCCCTGCTTCCCTCCCTATGTGAGGTGCTTTGGGGAATATTCACTTTACCATACCTTTATAGGACTAACCCATTCATAAACTTCCAGGTCCTGGATAGCTCCTCCCTACTGAGCAGTGGCTGGGTGTGGGATTAAGAGGGAAGAGCTCAGGGTTCACACTTAGCAGGTGGGGTGGGGGAAAGCTTATTCTTTTTTGGAGTACTGGAGCCCCAGATTCATCTTTCCCTTCCCCTATTTGCAAAACAGATCTTTTGGGAAAGTTGATTTATTCTTTGAAAATAAATAAACAAGCACTCCTCATTTCTCTCTCATTCATCCTCTGTCCTGTTCTTATCCTTCCCCTTTCCTTCCCTCTCTCTCCCCTTCTCTCCTTCTTCCCTCCTCTCTCTCTCCTTCTGTAGTCCCATTCCTCTCCTTTTCTTCTTCCCTTTCTTTTCTCCTTACACTCCTTTATGTCACACATATACCAAATATGTGTCCCCACTTTGGCATTAGGAAAAGTGCCACTAAGATAGGAGATTGGAGCAGCTGGGTGGCTCAGTGGATAGAGAGCCAGGCCTGGAAACAGGAGAACCTAAGTTCAAATATGGCCTCAGCAATGTGACTTTGGACAAGTCACTTAACTGCCATTGCCTGGCCCTTACTGTTCTTCTGCCTTGGAACCAATGCACAGTATTAATTTCAAGACAGAACATAAAGGTTTAAAAATACATATAGGGGTTCTACCTTTACATTATGGGAACAACACTGTTAATTCACACTTGATCATTGTATGTATGCCTCCACTTAGCATAGTACCTTACATATAGAAGGCTGAATAAATGGTTGTTGAATTGTGATGATAATGGTGACAATGACAAGCAAAAAGAACACGAGTCTTCAGAACATTTTTTAAATATCACTTCCCTGTTGAGGAAGCCCAGCAGCAACTCCCTACCATCATCTACTTGTCCTAAGACCTAGTAGTAGTTCCAGGGTTCTCTCCTGCCATCTCTAAGTCTTTAATTGTCCATAGCAGCTTATGCCAGAGTTTGAGACCAGATATGATTAGCTAGTGCCAGGGGGGTGGATTTGAATCCAGAGCTTCCTGACTCAAGTCTGCTGATTTCTGACTACTCAGCTGCAGTGCCTCTCTCACGCCCTTTCCTCTCATTTTCTCCTCTAGGACCAGCTCTCGGAGCCCCGCTCTCCAGCCAATGGAGATTACAGAGGCAGTGGGATGGTCCTTGTAAACCCCTTCTGTCAAGAAACGCTGTTTGTAGGAAACGACCAAGTGTCTGAGATCTAACCTGCACCATCCCGCTCGCGCAACAATTCTGGGCTTTCCGTCTCTAAATTATAAATACATATATATATTATAAATATAACCTTTGTGTAACCATGACTTAATGAGAAACATTTTCAGCTTTTTTTCCTAAAAATTGTCAACATCTTTTTTATAAGTGTGGTTGAAAAGCAAACTTTACAGAATGACCTGTGGCTTTATAAAATAAAGGTATTTCTAAGCAAAATGGTCATGCCGGTTGCTTCTCTTGGTATCTGTCTTCAGGGTCACGTGAGGGAAATAATTCTCACAAGACCCCCAAGTCAAGTAAGTTGTCCCCAGCCTCTAGCGGGGTCTTCAGCCTGGGTCTGATGTAGCCACACTCTGACTATAGTCAGTTTTGCCCACAGAAGCCAATCACGCTAATCTGAACCTGTTCCCACTTCTCCTAATGTTCCTCACATGCCCCAGAGAAGGAATCAAGGCCACTGGGGTATAAAGGGTGACCAGATTCACAAAGCGGGAGATGGAGGGAGGTGAGAAGGGCCCTCAGGTCATAAAATTCGAACAGAAATGGATGGACCTTAGAAGTTAGCAGTCTCAGCTCTGCCACTTTACAGAGTCAGTGAATGATTTACCCAAGGTCTCATAGTCATTGGCAGAGCTGTCCAAGGAACCCAGGACCTCTGACCATTCAATCCAATTCCCTTTATACTACACTGGGCTGCCTCCCAGTAACCAACTCAGAGTAACTCAAGTAGCTCCTATTGACAATTAAGCAAAATTCCATCTAAACTCTTGGAATCTGATCAAAGAAGTATGTATAGTTATAGACATACTAAGTGGACCTCTTCATGTCAATTCAGCTTATAAGATATTCATAAGACAAATCACATGACAGAATATACTGTAATGGAAAAAAAGTGGGTTTGGAGTCCAAAGACCTGGATTCAATTCCTATATCTTCCACTTAATGCCTGCAACCCTGAATAAGTTACTTAATCTCTCTGGGTCTCAGTCTTCCTCATCTATAAAATAAGGAATTTACATTAGTTTGCATTAAGGGCTCTTTCAGCCATAAATCCTGTGACGATACCAAATGCCATAGAACAATATGATGGAAATGATTTTTGATGGACATAAAAACATTTCATCTTTTAGCTACTTCTCCTCCCATTAGTAACTTAACTTTTACATGGGAGGAAAGTTATCTTAGGGTTGCATTCCAACTTTGAAGAAGGGCAAGTCACCTGTTGTCCCCAAAAGAATATTTGGGTCATGGTTGATATTCAAATATTTTGTGGACTTTTTTTAATCATTAAAAAGGCAAATGCGGGTGCATGACTACTCTTGCAATCCTTCCTCCTCCTGGAATCCTAAAAAGAATCAGATTTCCAAAGCAAATCATTTAGGAGAAAAATGTCAAGAAAATTTCTACTACACACTTTGGAATAAGCCACCACAAGCCCAAATCGCTATCTTTCCTAGATTTCCCCAGGAATCGCAGACTGTTTTCCATCTAGAACCTTGGACAATGTTAGCTGCTAGTGAGAACCCCTATCCTCCCACCACCACAATTCCCCACCTACATAGTTATCAGGCAATCAGTAACTTGGGAAGGGCTCCTAAGGAGAGCTGGCTTTACTTTCCTTTGCTAATTATCTAGATCATTTGGAAAAGATATTTTGACCTTCTAACAAACAATGGGTATGTGGCTGGATAAGAGAGAACTCCAAGATCCCTCTCAGCTTTAAGATTCTGTGACCCAGAAGACTTTCTTTGAGTTTAAATTAAGTGAAGCTTTTGGGTAGGGGAAGATTCCATTAAAGAATTCCAATCCAGTATTTATCATTTGATACATGATTTTTAAAAATAGAATTAGAATATATTTTGAATATAAGTGTATTAGCAATTTGATGAGGGAATCCAACATCTGTTTGTGTCATTGCATTAGGCTTTGTATCATGATTTTTTTTCTCTTTCCTGTTTCCTTTGAAGAAGAAGATGGCCCTCAATGTGTGTGTCTTTGCTGTTGTATGAGCCTACCTGTGTGAGTTTCTTTGTTGCCTCTATTCTAGAGACTTTACCTTATCCACTAGGGGCACTGTGGCTTAGGGAACCATTATTACCTGTCTCTGCTGTTGTTGTGTTTTGTTTCTTGTTTTTAACCTAAACAGAGCGTTTATGTTAGCCTACTCTGCTTAGCATACCAATGTGTGTATATATAGAGATACATATGTAAAGCAAATCTATATATAATATATGTAATCAAAGATGCATATGTTATATATATATGAACGTATAACCTATTTTTCTTGATCTATAATATTCAGCTACCATGTATATACAAATAAATGTATTTTATTAGCCAGAGGCTTAAGTTCCTAACACCTTTTGCCTTTCTCTTTGTTTTTAAATAACTCATGTCAGAAATTAACAACAGCATCATGCCAATGTCCAACAGGATTGCCAGGGATGCCAAAGGAGGGGTATTTCTATGTGGGTTCAAAAGTTGGACTAGATGCCCTCAAAGGTCCCATCCCACTCTAACAATCTGTGGTTGCTGGATTTTAAATTGAGTTCAAAATTGGGTAGGACTGTGGGTGGACTGAGTTTATATTGTTAAGATCATTTTGACAGAAATACAATGGGACCTTAAGAAGTTTCAACTACAGAGAGCAGCTTAGTGGCTCAGTTGGATTGAAAGCCGGGCCTAGAAAGTGGAGATTCCAGATTAAAACGTGTATGACCCTGGGAAAGTCATTTAACTCCTATTGCCTAGCCCTTACCACTCCTCTGCCTTGGAAGCCATACTTAGTAATGATTCTAAGAGAAGGTGAGGGTTTTCTTTTTTAAAGAAGATGTTCAGCTACCTACAGATGGGGAGTATTTCACTCTAAATCTGAAAGTGGTTGATTCTTAAATAACAGAATCATTGTGGATCCTAACTAGATATGCTGGACGCTCCCAAATTGGTTCAGAATCCAAGTCCATCTCAGAAGATAGCAAAGGAAAGGCTAGTTAGCAGGAGCACCTAAAGTCCTTCATAATAACTCAGTTACACCTTGCTACTCAGCATGACCCTGAAAATGGCATCAAGTTGGTGTTCTCAAGGCCATGTCTGCCTCAACTACTCAAAAAGCTACTCACAATAATGTTTTTAGGAGGTCAGACTCAAATCAATCAACAAACATTTATTGGGAGCTTGCAGGACCAGGAGCTGTCCTGGGTGCTGGAGAGACAAGCACAAAAGCCCCTGCCTCCAAGAAACTTACATTCAAACTGACTGAGATCCCATGTTCATCTATATAATAATAGATACAAAGTAATGGGGGGTGGGGGCAGTGAGGGGAGAAAGCACCACGAGCTAGAGGCTGGGAATGGGTCAGGAAAAGATGCATGTAGAAGGTGGCATGGAGCTGCATGTGAAGATTAGGGTATCTAAGAAGAGCAGTGAAAGGTGAAAACATTGTAGACATGGAAGACAAAAGCAGAGCTAGAAGATGGGATGCCATGTATGAGAACTAGTAAGAAGGCTAGATAGGCTGGACCAGAATGCACATGAAATGGTGTAATATCTAATAAGGATGGCATTTCATCTCTAGAGATAACTCCCACTATCAATGAGGACTGGTGCATCTTCTTAACTTCTAGTCTTAGCCCAAGGCAGTTAGGTGTCACAATAAATAGAGTGCCAGGCATGGAGTCAGCAAGACTACTCTTCCTGATTTCAAATCTGACCTTAGGTGTTTATTAGCTATGTCACCCTTGGCAAGTCACTTTACCCTGTTGGCCTCCATTTCCTCACCTGGAAAATGAGCTGGAGAAGGAAATGGCAAACCACTCCAGTATCTTTGCCAAGAAAACTCCAAATGGTGTCATGAAGAGTGAGACACAAAAGAAAAATGACTGAATTAAAGTCCTAACCTTGGCCATTGAGAGATAAGTGATCTGCCTACACTCACACAGCTAGTATGTTTCAGAGAGAAGATTTGAACCCTGATCTTCCTAGCTCCAAAAGCAACCTTCTGTCCACTATACTATGCTAGTTCTCATAAATAACATCAATATTGATTGAAAGGTCTGTCATCCTATGCTACAGGCTATCACTGTTCATGGAAAACCAAAAGGTAGATTTGCAAGCATTCTTTTGTCAGCCTGAGTAACAGGACCTCAGATGATTGCTGATTAGCACCAAAGAATGATGAATGAGTTGCTTGGCAAGGAGTTTATAGATCATAGTTTTATCTCTTTTTTGATAAACTTGGCCAATTACCTCATCTTCATCAGCCTCTCCCATGATTGTCCTGGATAGTAAGAGGCAATATGCCATAGAGGAAGATGTCCCTGGTCTCTAACCTTGACATGGTTATAGGCAGGAAAGTGTGGGCTGGAAGATGTTTAACAGCTGACTTTCCAGGGTTTGGGGGGAGGGATGTATGCAGAACACATTTTGAGGCATAATCTACATTATCAACATTTTCTCCATCCCCCTTGTAGACTAGCCAAACACCAAAACAAACAATCAAACCCGGATGTAGCGTTTGCCCATGTCTGAGGTGGAAACAATTGATTCTTGTGAGAGGGAAGGAGCTGGCTCTGGCACACACCTGCATACATCACCAAATTGTAAATTTATCATCAAGACCAACTCCTTCATTTTGCAGATAAGAAAACTGAGGCAAAGAGATTGGGTAACTTTCCTGGGGTCATCCAAATAGTATTTTTTTTAGTCATAAAACCACTCTTTAATCAAGGGAAAGGGGGATGAGGGCTACTTAGCCTCTTATGCAGAGCTGCGCCTTGTGCAGAGTCTAAATGAACACTGCTTCACTCTGCTCCCAGACCCCCCTGGGAGTGACACCCCCTAGATGACGACTCCTAGGAACAAAGGAAATTGGGGAACTTATATACCATTTGGGAAGATCCAGGGGCTGGGGAAGATGATTGACATTATACTGACAGGACACAATCAAGCTAGAGAAAGGGATCATAGCTAGAGGCTAGGGTGTAGGGGAAAGGGACTGCTTGCACAATGGATACTAAAGGAACGGTCCCAGCTCCTGTAGTCTTCCTGAGAAGGGTCTTTGATACAATGGGGAAGACTACCTAGGACAAAAGGGTATTTAGCATTTACCCTAGGGTCCATTATTCAGTCTGCAACTGCTAGCCTGAGATTCCCTTCAGGGTGGATTCTCAAGGGAACAGGGAACAAGCACAAGCTTTGGGGGTCTCCAACCTACAAACTATTTCTAAACTTGGGGTTCATCATACCTCACTAAGCTACAAGTTTGGGGACTCTAGATTCCATGTCAACACACCCCCCTTTTGGTCAAGACTAAACGTCACTGACCAACAATGGAACTCTTACTAATGGTGGAGAAACTTTAGGGTACAAGTATGGGTGACTGGCACTTGGTGGCGTTCCCCAGTGCCCAGCGCATTGACAATTTTGCCAGAGAAAGGTAGGCAGTCTACCCTTGGCATATTTTTACAAACACAACCTTAGCCCACTTCCCCCCCAAATCTTTAAAGTCTTTCAAATCCTGGGGTCCTGATGTAATGCCTTTGGTCTCCTCTCTCCTGCAGACTTCTTCCCTTATACAAAACATCTTCATTGCTGCAAGGGAAAACTTAGAAGAGATCTATAAACACATTCTTTAACAGACCTTGATCAAACTCCCAACACACTTACTCGGTATAAAGATTATTCTAACCTTACTCTTGACATCCCATATAATTGATTCTATTAGAGTTCATTCTACACCCATTTTAAGATTATTTAAATTACACACCCAATCAAAAATTTCCTTACTTTACCAAAATATTATATACAAATCAACTCTACAAACTATAGAAATATAAAAGCAAAAATAAATCCACATCACAGGTTAATCAGGGCTTGTAAATCTGAAAGTAGTCTCTCCTCCGTTCAGTGACCAAAAATTATCATCTAATACCAAGAAAAATTCTAATAAATATTCTATAACAGCAATCTCAAAATCATATGAAAAACTATGACAATTTCAACTTCAAAACAATTTTAAAGTCTCAAATTAAAATTAACTCCAAAAAATTCTCAAGATTGAAAATGCTTCTAAAATTTCCTAATTTTAAAACCTCTCACACACACCCCTTTGGGGAGGTTGAGATGCTGGGGATTTAAAAAATTTTTTCATTCATCTTTTAACTACTTAAATTATCATGCCTATTACTTTGTAGGGAAAAAAATGTTGTAACTGAGTCAGCTAATGTGAAGTCTGTAGATAAAAATTCTTGTGAAAAAATTTCTCTTGCTTAGGCAGTTAACTTGAGATTTCCTTAACCAATTTAGTTTTGGGTACATTTTTCAATTTCCTGAGTATCTATTCATTGGCAATAAGGGCTCCTTTACCATTGAACTTAGACCTAGTCAGTAGGTGATTTCAGTAGCATTCCCTAGTCACAAAAGTTTCCTTATCTCATTTGTTTTCTGCCTTTATGCTTCAAGATGTATAAACTTTACTGGTACTGGGGAGAAAGTCAGTGTTCTAGCTGAATCCTGTTTATAAATGCTGCTTAGAATCTTACTATTTTTATGTATTGCTTCCCTCCTTTTTGACACTAATATTTTGCCAGATTTTCCTTTTGACCTAAATTCTTCCTCCTTTTAGGAAAAAGGGACCTCTAATCTGCTAACCTCATTCACAATGGCTAAATATTTTCCATTTGTCTTTACAATTTCCATATTTTAGGCCTTGCCTTTCTAAAGCTTCCTTCATCACGATTACAGAAAATTGCTAAAACAGGAGAAAAGTGGGAAGTGACTTAAAATGAGGGAGAGGCTCCCATAATTTGGATTAATGCTATGCATAAGTTGGTCATGATTGGCAGTCAGTCACCTGTAGAACTTGACAGAAACTTAGCTTAGCCATTTCTCAGCCCTTCCATGCACCTTGTGACTGCATCCATGACCAATTTCTCCAAAGCATTTTTTTCCCAATTATCTTCCCCTACAATTCTCCTTTAAATGGCAATATTCTCTAACTATGCTCAGGGTTTAAAATAAACTTTCTTTGCTTATTAACAAATTTCTAGGCTCCATCATTTCTTTCCTGAATTCTTCTGATACTACTGATACTTGAGACAAACACGTTCTGTAATACTGAACTAGCACTCTGGAATCTGCTGTGAATTCTCAAATCTAGCAGTTATTACTACTCTCAAGCCTCTTAAAGTAAAATGCTACTATTTTAAATTTTCCCTACTTAGCTAATATTTGGAGAATAACTCTTCCTTCTAGGTTCTCTCCTTAAGAGTCTTTGCTCAGGGTAAGTATAATTCTTAGGGTAAATAAAATGGCAGTTTTTGACTGCTACAGAAATTTGAAAGGCCAAAAGAGAGCAATTAAGAAAGGCGATACTTATCGGTTCCAGTGACATCTTGGGGCTCCTTCGGATTTCTCTTAGGCGTCTTCTTTAGAGAATCTTTCAGGTTCGGATTCTGGGTCTTGTCCATGCTTTTTGGCTCCTAAGTACCTAGTTGGTTCTTAGTCTTGAGATAAAAGTGCTCCAGGGGTTGTTAATAAAATCCCTTTAACAAGCCATATAGCAAACTTGACCTTAATAAGTTCTAATCACTTCACCCACACTCCAGAACTGGGGTAGTAAAATGCAGGGCATTCCTAGAAATTTCTTAGGAATTTTCCCAGGTGGGGAATTCCTTTCTCTAATATCGGTCATGTGCCCATGGTCATCTATCAGAAAAATAATGCTCACAAAATAAATAAATGCCAAATTGGATTAGTTCTCTACATTCAAAAAGTAAAACTCAATTACCTGTATATGGGAACCAGGATTCCCTGGTCTTTTTAAAACAAAAATTTATCTATTGTAATGGTTGCACTCTGGAAATTTACCTAAAAAAAAAAAACCTCCAAAAATCAGGTTATATTTCATGATTCCTTTTAAAACCCATAAAACTTCTCTCGACCCAAAACTTTGGATTACTAAGGAAAAGCTAAAATTACCTTTAAATCAGAATACCTGTCCAATTCCCTTCTATCTTCTTACTCTGTCCTAGGCTCCAAATTACCTTTCTCTCAGCCTGGCCTCAAAAGCCTTTTGGCCTAAGGCTAAAGCGGCTCCTTCAGAGGAAAATTGTTGTTCAGTTTAAAATCCTTCAGTTTCCTTCCCATTCAAAGCCAAGCCTTTCCCTAACCATATCTTGTCATTTTATAATGACACAATGACCAAAAATCAATCGTCTTTACTTCTGAACACACGCTAATCAGAAAAGCCTTGCTCTCTGGAAACAAATAACAGCCTGAAAAAAAAAATGAACTTAAAGCATTCAAATAACAAATTTAACATCTAGAACAAATGCCTCCCATTACCAACATTATTAAAACATTAAGTGTACTTGGTATACAATATTTCACACATTATACCAAAACTGGGAAGAAAAAGATTATAATTTTAAAGCTAGGAATTTCTGGACCTCCTTTTGCCTTTTGCTGATCTCCTCCTATCCAGATCTCCAGCTCCAGTCCTGTCTCTTCAGCTTTTGGGAGGAATTAATTGTTAACACAACTTCAGACATTTAAATCCCAAGCTTTAAGGTTATTAGTGAATCCTTTTTAAAACACATCACAAATACAATATAAGCAAAACCTTGAGGAAATGAGAAGAACTCCAGAACTTAAGTTCTTTAAGCTTCTGTGAGAAGCTCTTTGGCAAAAATTTACAACCATTTAAACTTTAAACCCTTAAACCTTGGCTTTTCAGTTCATGAAGCAACTTTCTCCATTTAATCCACTTAAATGTACTTCAGGCTCCCCCACTCCAGCTCAGCTTCCCATTCAAAGCTTTCAGCCCGCCATTCACACCTCTGAACTCGTCTCCTTGCTTTTCTACTCCAGACATGCTTCACCCACTTTCACATGCAACAACACACACGCTAGTCTAATACCTAGTCACACTCGGGGCTTGTAGTGGGTCGAACTAGACTCCATTTTGGCCAGCTTACCTTGGGATTGGACTTTGTCGCCGTTTTGCCATTTATCTAGATATTCGCATGCATTAGGGCCATACTTTGAAAACATAGAAATTAATGCAAACAAGGGTGCAGGATTAGAAGACAATTTATATAACATTCTAGAGAAAAACAACTTTCACAAACGTAAACACCGATAAATACCAAGACCAATTATGACTGCAGAGGATTACTGATGAAGGATGCTATCTACCTCTGAAGTGATTGGCCCCAGGTTCAGATTGGGACAAACATTTTTCCTGCCTAAATGCTGCTGCACATAGTAAGAGAGTTTATAAGAATTTGCTCATTAATGATGGTCAAGAAGAAGCATTTTTGTAAAAAATGAGTAACACACTTGCCCATTTTTCAATGTAAAATATTAGAAATGAATTTATGCAGTAATGTCAATGAAAATAGCATTTAAATGAAATTAATTTAATTTTTAAATAAAGCTAAAAACTCTCTAGCCTTAAGTGATGGACTGTTTTTTCCTGAAGCATTTTTATCCCATCTTTTGCTTTCACAGTAACATTTATGCATAAGTATCATCTGCTGACCAGAGATTTAAACAAAACTCACCATTGTTGATCAGCACATGAGGAGGATAATTCTTTGCCTGGAAATCCTTGACAAACTTTGGAATGGACTTCATGGAAGCCAGGTTGCAGAATAAAAATTCCACTGTAAAAAAACAAAGTTATCTTCCAAAGACTCTAGGCTACAGACAAAGGTTAAAATAGCTTTGATGTAATTCAGTCAGTCATATTTAAGTTCAAGGAGAGACCAAGGTTTTGTGCCATCCAGAATACAGATCCAGATAGTATTTTTGAGACAAGCTCTAACCCTGGCTCTTCCAACTCCAGTCCAGTAAAAGCCCCCATTTTCCCATATGTATAATGAGTCTAGTAATCACTATCCTACCTACCTCATTGAGTTTTCTGAAGTTAAAATACTTTGCAACAGTGCTTTGTTAGCAAGAAAGAGCTGTATGAATATCACAGCCTTGATAAAAGTTTTTCCAAGTCTCATCTACCCCATTCTCCATGACCTTTGGAGTATTAGAGGAAGCAGGGGCAGGGTACGGCTTTGTAACACCCTGGTGCTTACCTTGTTCTGATACTGTCCCAAGAAGGTATCTTGGTAAGCTTGATGCCCTGGAGTTCCCAAAATCATCTTCTCTAGGCCTCAGGTTGTCTCATAAAAAAATCGTTTAATTATATATGTGGGGGACAGCTAGGTGGTTCAGTGGATAGAGAGCTAGACCTGGAGTCAGGAAGACCTGGGTTCAAATATGACCTCAGACATTTCCTAGCTGTGTGACCCTGAGCAAGTCACTTAACCCCAATTGCCTAGTCCTTACTGCTCTTCTGTCTTAGAACCTCTACTTAGTATCAGTTCTAAGACAAAAGGTAATGACTTTTTTTAAAAACTTATATAGACGGGAAGGTGAGCAGGCATAGGGTTAGTAGCTGTGAATTCTTTCTGAGTCATTTCTAATTTTAGAACTGAGATTTCTTTTCCCTGTGACTTTGGCATCTTCCCCTCCCCAGCCTTAAGAGTTGATCTTTAAAGACTCTCAAAATTGTTTCCTTGTAAAGCCTGGATCTCCTGTATATTTCCTTGGGTTTTTTCAAGTACTTGGAGGAACTTAAAAAAAAAAAGCCTGGGTACTCAGAGCATGGTGGTCCATGCATACAAGGTAGCCCCAACCAACATTCCTTCTGCTGATACTCAAATAACACATTCAACACCATAACTAGTCATTTGTCTACCCAGAACAAGCAGCATGAAATTCATCCTTAATTCAGGTTAGGGGAAGATGGTACAGCCTGGACATGGGAATGTTGGGAGACTCCCAGGGGAATAAAGTGGGGAAGGTCTGTCTAAGTTAGAAGCTTGCCTGACACTGCTGAGGTGGGGAGGATGCCCCCTTCTGGGAGCTTCCCATTTTTCTTGTTATATGCTGAGCTTAGTTGTTTCTATGCTACAGAAGAATGGGTAGTTTTGTCAATGCTCCTATAAATTTTGGTTCCCTGAGACAAAGCTCAGGGTTCTCCCATCCCCCTTCCCTCTAGTAATGGCTCTGCTCACTATCAGCAGGATGGTACAGTGCAAGAAGAACTGGCCCTGAAGCCAAATTTGAACCTGAGTTCAAATCCTACCTTTGATGCTTATTGCCTGTATGACCTTGGACTAGAACCATAACTTCCCTTGGCCTTAGTTTCCTCATCTGTAAAATGAAGCAGTTGGACTGGACAAAGCTCCTGAGGGCTCTTCCAGCCCTAGAATTAGAGTCCTATGAGCCAGAACATCATTTTACCAAATGCTTCCCTCACAAGGGTATTATGCCCATTTTATAGATCCAAAAAGTTAGGCTCAGAAAGATTAGATCTCTTGCTCATCATTATGTAGCTATTAAGTATCTTAGGGAGGATTTGAACTCAGGTCTCTTGACAACAGGTCCCGCCTGCTTTCTATTATACAACAATGACTCTCCATATTGAATAACCAAATAGGGCCACGTTCAGTTTTGTTGTTTTTCTTCTTCAATCATTTAGTTGTGTGAGACTCTACATGACTCCATAAACCAAAGCACATCCATACTATCCATGGGATTTTCTTGGCAAAGATGTTGGAGTGGTTTTTAAATAGAGGTTAAATGACTTGTCCAGGGTCACACAGCTAGTAAGTGTCTGGAGGTCATGTTTGAATTCAGGCACGACACTGTCCACTGAGCCATCTAGATGCTTCTTTGTTCTACTAGGACCCCAGAAATAGTTATGAGGCACATTAAAATGTAAGTAACTAGAGAGAGGAGAACTAGAAGAAAGGATTCAAAAAATTTTCATACTTGGAAGCCCCTTCACTCTACAACCCTAACCTACAATTCATCAATACATTTATTTAATATAGTTGCCTGCCTCAGTTTCCTCAACTATAAAATGGAAACAATAATAGAACTTAATCTTTCAGAGTTGTTGTGAAAATCAAATGAGGGAATATTTGAAAAGCACTTAGCACTGTACGTGGCACATAGTAGGTGTTTAATAAACGTTTGTTTCATTAGTCTAGGTGTTGAATAATAGATTGAAAGAGAAAAAAAGGTATCTTCGAAGTGAAAAGCCCAAAGAACTATCAGCATTCCTCTAAATTGTGGGGCTCTGAGGC
The DNA here is from genome assembly GCF_016433145.1 of Gracilinanus agilis. NCBI lineage: Eukaryota > Metazoa > Chordata > Mammalia > Didelphimorphia > Didelphidae > Gracilinanus > Gracilinanus agilis. The sequence continues at coordinate 42,600,549 of NC_058134.1, forward strand.
TAAATTCTGGTCACCCCAGCCTAGTTTCAGTTCTGCTAATATGTAACACAGAATGCTGGCTTTGGAGTCAGGGAACTTGTGTTCAAAGTCCTTCCTCTGAGGCTCACTACTTGGGTCACTTTGAGCTTGTTATTTGGCTTCCCTTGGTCTCAGTTTCCTCACCTATAAAATGGTTCCTGAGGGCCCTTGCAGCTCCACATTCATGATCCTCCCTTCTGTCTCTTCTCTCCACTAAGCACTGGGTCCCCAGTATTTGAGAAACCATCATCCATTTCTAAAAGAAGAGCTTTACTATTAGTATATTTATGTTTTCAGTTCCTAATGAGATTCTACCCACCCCTATCCCCATCCAGCATCCTGTCCAGGGCTCAGGTGAGGAGACTAAAGTCCAAGTGTAAAAAGGAAAGGAAACAGGCCAAGGGGAACTGAGGCTCATTATCTGGGAGAGGGAAAGTAAGAACAGAAGGAGGAGGCATAGCCCTGGGCTTTGGTCAACAAGGTTGAGCTTGGACTCTGAAGACATTCATCCAAAGCCCATCTCTGCTCCTGACTACCTAGCTGACTTTGGGTGAGTTCTATCACCTTTCTGGGCCCCAGTAAAATAATGGAATTGAGGGCAGTGACTTAGGGGAACTGCTAGTTTTGGAGGCAGAAGCCCTGGGTTTGAATTCTGATTCTGATTCTGATTATTTATTTATTATTCTTTATTAAAGTCAGCCTTTGACTTATAGCCTTGGCCAAGATACTTCACTCATGCCAACATTGACTTCCTTATTTGTAAAGTAAGAGACTGGAGGAACCAGAAGATCTCTAAGGTTCCTTCTTATTTCAAAACATAAGGTCATGGATTCTAAGCTGGAAGGGAACTTAGAGGTCACCTACTTCAGCCTCTTCATTTTACAATTGAGGAAACTTTAGCCTAGGAAAGGGAAGTGACACGGATAAGGCAATGTAACCTAGTGGAAAAAGCACAGGCTTTGTTTAGGGTCAGAGGGGCTGGACTTGAACACCCAGCTCTTCCACTTACTTCCTTTTGGAGAGGTCATGTCACCCTTTTGGTTCTCAGTTTCCTCATCTGTAAAAATGAGAGGGTTGGATTAGATGGCTTCTAAGAGCCCTTACATCTCCACATCTACAACCCAAAGAGTCCAAGGCAGGGTTTTGAACTCAGCTCCTTTGACTCCAAAGCTAGGGTTCTTTCCATTGCCCAAATCTATGAAACAGGAGATAAAGTATTTAGCCTAGAGACAGGAAGATTCGTCTTCCTGAGTTTGAGTTTAGCCTCAAATACGTACTAGCTGTGGGACCCTAGACAGGTCACTTAACATTGTTTGACTCAGTTTCTTTATCTGTAAAATGAGCTGAAAAAGGAAGGCCAAACCATTCCAGTAAGTTTGCAGAGAAAACCCCAAATGTGGTCATAAAGAGATGGACACAACTGAAAACAACAATAATAACAATAACCCTATTTCCCTAAATGTGAAAGGGTTCAGTACCCTCTATAAATAAAAAATGGGCCAATTTTTTTTCCATGCAAACCCAAACCCAGCCAGAGTGATACTCCTCCTCTGCCCTCTCCCCAAAGCCAGAGACTAGCTGTCTAGAAAAATCAGGAATCACTGAAATCCTGACATGGCAGAGAATGAGCAAATGGACACAACCCAGTGCCTGGGGCAGGGCCTCATTGTCTGCATGTGGGGAGTCCCAGAAGCATCTCCTTTCAGCCACCCTGAATGAGAGAAGTCCATGGAAGGCCAAGAACAATGGACCCGGGACCCTGATCTGACAACTTTCCAGAATGCCTCGTGTCAGAGGCAACAGGAGCAGAGGGGGTGGAGGCAGAGGAGGAGAAACAAAGAAACGACACCCCCTCCAACAAACTGTTGGCCTCATCCAGCCAAGGGGATGAGAGAAGGGCTAGCCAGTACCCAGCAGGAGCCAGTGCCAGCATGCCCTTCCCAAGGCGTCGGTCTTCATTCTTGGGATCCCACTCCTCATCCAGCCTTGACAGTCCAGGGGCCTCAGGCCACAGGGTCAATGTGGTGGGGAATAACATGGGTGGCCTCCCCAGGCCCCCAGGGGTGTATGTGGGGGCAGTGCCAACCGGAGGAGTGAGCAGCCTGGGCACCCGAGTGTCCCGCCGGGCCTTGGGCATCAGCAGCGTCTTTCTGCAGGGTCTGAGGAGTTCCTCCACAGCCCTGGCCCTGAGCCCAGGACTGGAGAAGAACCGAGGCATCTTCTTCGAGTCCCTAAATGGCTGCATGGTGGAGTACATTGAGAAGGTCCGAGCCTTGGAGCAAGTGAACCGGGAGCTGGAGGAACATCTGAGGGTCTACCTGGAGAAGAAGGCCTCCAGCATCAGCAACTGGGGAGCCCTTCGAGAGACCTGGGAGAGTGTCTACCATCAGGTGAGTGGGTCCAGCTGGTGGCTCTCAATGGCTGAAGACCAAGACAAGGTCAGACCTTCACCCCTAGAGCTACAGGCTTGGGAAGGAGAGCGCACTCCCTCTGACACAGTCCTTGGGTGTCCTTTACCTCATAACAGGGGCATTCATATTGAAATGAAGGGAAAGCTAGGGCCAAGCCATCTAGATAAAACCATATCCATACATCTATGGACTAATTTAAAGATATATTTACCATTTGTTATATATATATGTATATATATAAATGTTTGTATTACAAGCATACTTTTAAAAAATAATTTCTCTGATCTCATTCTCCACTATGCCATCCTTGTTAATTCACATTTATGAGAAGCTGTCTGATAAAGTGAATAAAGAGCTGGCTTCAGAATCAGGTAGACTCGGGTCCAAGTGACACCTACTGTCTATGTGATCTTGGACAAGTCACATTCCTCTCTGGAATTCCTAATACCAATAAAATCATAGATGTGGTCTCTACACTTCCCCCTTAACATTTTTAACTCCTATAACATTTATAACTCCTATAAAACTATCTGGAATCTTATCCACACTCCCACTGCCATCGCCTTGGAGAAGGCCCTCATCAGAAGTCTCCTGGACTATTGTAATAGCCTCCTCACTGGGCTCTCTTCCTCTAATCTCTCCCCTTACCAATTCTTGCTTCATCTAGCTCACCAAATAATCATTCTAAGGCAAAGCTCTGACTTCAGGGCTCTTACATTCAAGGGCATGGCTGGGTGTTGCTCCTTAATGAAGCTTTCCCTGCTTGCTATCCCAGCAGACAACTAGTCTCTCCCCTCTAGTTTTCTTAGGATATTTTGCCTGGATCTCTCCTTTGCCCTCATCACAGTCTATCTAATGCTATGCTAAATTCTGTTCATATCCTACTTCTTCCTGTTGTAGTCCTTAAGATGAGAAATGTCATTTTTCAGCTTTGTATTTCTAGAACCTAACAAAGAGCCTTGAACATAATGAAGTTCAACAAGTGGAAAGAAATAGGAATGGAACGAGATAGGACAAAGAAGAGTGGAGGGGAGGAGAATGGAGTTGGATAATGGAGCGAGATGGAGGATAGAATGGAATGCAATAGAAAATAATGGAATGCAATGAACCAGAATATAAGAGGGAAGGGAGAAATAGATCAAGAAGGACTACTGGGGCAGCTAGGTGGCTCAGTGGATAGTGTGCCAGCCTATAGATAGAAAGTCCTGGGTTCAAATTTGGCCTCAGACTCTTCCTAATTGTGTGACCCAAAGCAAGTCACTTCACCCCCAATGCCTAGCCCTTACCATTCTTCTGCCTTAGAATCAATACTTAGTATTGATTCCAAGACAGAAGGTAAAGGTTTTTTAAAGGATTACTTCTTGTCCTGGAGTTCAATGAATTCAAAATCAATTCCACCTTTAGCAGTATCCTTTTGTATCTGTTACCTAGAAACAGGGCCAGTGACGGGAAAACTGAAGGGAGAGTCGAATGTAAGTGATATAAATAATACCTTATCCATGTTGGGCTTTTTAAATTGAAATGTAAGTCTGCCCACTAATATCTTCAAGAAGCTTAGAAAACATTGGAGACCTTTCCTAATCCATCCTCAGGATCCTAATAAAGGCTGTGCTTTCCTTCTATCCTTCCTCCTTTATGTTTTTCTTTTTCTTCTCCATTCTTTCCTTCCTTCTATTTGTATCCTTGTATCCTCCCTTCCTTCCTCCCTTTCTTCTCTCCTTCCTTCATTTTTTTCATTAATTTTTTCATTTTCATTTTCTTTTCATTCATTTCATTTTTCATTTCATCCAAATGAAATATTTGTAAAGTGGTTTGCTCACTTTAAAGTGCTCTATAAATGTTAGCTATTATTCCATCTGTCCTTTCTTTCTTGTTCTTTTGGCAGCAGACTAATCTTCCTAATTCTATTTTTCTTAGCTTTATTTTAAAGTCAACAAATTCAGTTCAACGTTTATAAAATGTCTACTAGATATAAGGTATCACGTTAGGTCCTAGAGATATAAGGATAGATGGAATCTTCAGCACAATTCTTGGTCTCCAAAGGGATTAACATCTTCTTTGGGGTTGGGAAGGGAGATGCAAGGTATACACAGCTGAGTGTAAAACAGTGTATGTGGAATGTGTCTGGGGCAATGGAGGGTACCAAATGGAAACTCTTGTTTTACAGGAGACCAACTCCACATCTCTTTGACTAAAGGGAAAGGCAACCCAAAGGACTATGGTAGAGAAGTGGAGACTTGAAATTATAAATTTGCCATACCCAATCCAGTATGGTAATGGAAAGTTGAATCGTGGGTCTTCTCCTCTGTCTCCCTGGTATTAGTAACACCTGCCAACTTATTATTCTATTCCTCCACATGTTTTTTCTTTGTCCCTTAATACAGACATTTAATAAGGATGAACCTAGCAAGACTCACTTAACTAGATATGTTGTTTACCAGCTTTCTGCCAGCTTTTAATCCACATAAGAGTGTTCGAGTCCAAGCCAATTAGAAGGAAATTTGCAAGTGAAATTTCATTATCTAAGTGCATTAAGTGACTTTCCTGAAAATCCCCCATCTCCTCTCTTCTGCCAGCTCTCCTGTTAGCAGCAGCAACCTATAGAGAATGGGCCTGATCTTTCTGGCTTGTGGGTTCAGGAGTAAATTCAGAGACGGATGAACTTGACTTCCCTGTCAGGCTATGTTCCCTGAGCCTTTCATCCCATTTTCCCCCTAAGATGATGTGGCCAGATGGGCACATCCAGGCTTACTAGTCAGAAAAGCCCCTCCTGCTCTTGGCCCAACTATTTTCACAGACTTTTGTTTTCCTCTTGAAACTGGAGAAAATTGTTTTCCATCCTTGGATCCTAGATTTCAAGCTGAAAGAGACCTCAGACACCATTTGTCCAAACCCTTCCTTTTACTGCTGAGAAAACTGAAGGGAAAGAAAATAAAAGGCCTTTTTAGAGTACCTACTATGTGCCAAAGCACATGCCTTACAAATATTGACCCCTTTGATTCTGAGAACAACCCTGGAAAGTAGTTCCCGTTTTTATCCCCATTTTACAGATGAGGAGATTGAAGTTAAGCGACTTGTCCATACAGAAGGTATGCTCCAGGTGTTTATCTCCTTAGATGCTTTCCCCTGGATGTCCACATTCGACTCTGATGGCCAATCCCTCCCTGCTGGATCCTACAGAATAGGATGAGGGCATTCCTTGCTGCCCCATCAGTGGCCATTTATCCATTGTCTTGTCAAGTTCCATTTCTTTTTTTTTTGTGGTTGCACGAAGGACAGGGAAGCCTTCTCTGGCCCAATACACTGCCTAATTTCTAAGGCTCTCTGAAGTCACAGTGGTGACACTGAAAGGCATTAGGAAAAATGGCTTTCACAAACAAATGGCAGCTAATTTCTCATCTATTCCTTCCAAAATATGTTTCATTATTATTATTTTGCAAAGTAAAATAGAGCCAGTAATGGAAACTGGCATGAACATTGTTGGGTTCTTCATGTATGGAATTCAGCTGGACAGAAACCCTGCATTATTCAGCTTTCTTAGAGACAAAAGAGGGAAGGACAGAAAAGGGAAGGAGAAAAGATTAGAGCTTTGGGGCAGGAGAGAGAGAATGGAACCAAGAGTTAGGAGACATGATTTTGAATGAATGCTGGCTCTGCCACTTAACTGGCACCCTTGGGTAAGTAAGTCATTTCTCATTTCTGGGGATCAGTTTATTCTTCTATAAAAAGAAGATACTGGATAAGATGATGTCTAGAAATTTTTGTAAGGAAAGAGAAGAGGAAGGCTACCTGGGGTGACAGAGAGAAAGAGGTACACCTTAGGACACCACGAAGTTTTCAAGGTGTCAAAATATTAGCTACTTCTCAGGAAAGGATTGGGAGCAAGAGGGATGCTGATGCAACCATGGGCAAAATGAGGAAAGGAAATGCATCCCAGGATAGTTTTCTCTGTTCTCTCTAAATTTCTGTGCCTTGGGACAAAGTCCACATTGCCCTGCCCTAGTTAAGGTCTGAGTCTCTACAGTTCTTTTCTACTGCAACATTTTCTTGATGTATAAACCCAAATCATGCCAAGTGTTAGGAATTAGGGGCAAGTCTGGGCAATGCCTTTAGGGTACAGGTCTTGGGACTTTACTGCTGAGTTAGAAGGATGAGGAGAAATTGATGGACTCGGTGGGAAAAAACACTAGATTAAATCTGAAACTGCAGAGACTATCAGGAGGAGAAGGGGGATAGTGTGGTAATTGAAAGGTAAGTAGATTTGACTTTGAAATGAGGACTATGGAATAATTTCTCCTGGTGCTGATGTTGGATTTTATGATCCCTGCTGAGCACAGGGCTCATATATTCAGGAGACTTGTTGTCAAACCTGCCTCCATGTGGATGTGCTAGAAACTTAGGAAATCACCATTAGTACCAATCCTGGCTCATCTTTAAAATAGAGAGTATCAGGAAGCCAAGTGACAACACAAGGGTTCATAACATGATAAAACAACAGCCCGGAGTCAGAGAAAAAAACATCAGGTTTGGAGTCAAACGCAGACCTGGGTTCAAAAACAACAATAAAGCTCACATTTACATAATACCTTACATTTATTCTCATTTGACCCTTACACCAACTTTGTAAGGTAAGTACTACTACCCCTATTTTAGAGATGAAGAAACTGAGGCTGTCAGAGGTTAAATGGCTTGCCCAGGATCACACAGCTAGAATGGCAAGATTCAAATTCATGTCTTCCTGAGGCCATGTCCAGCATGCCACTTAAATGTCTCACAAATCCTGGCAACCTTGAATGATATTTCAATTTCCTTATGTGCAGAATGAAGAGGTTATTCTTAACAAAATCTCACATTTGTAAGACCTCAGAGGCCATCTTGTCCAAGCCATAGCTGGATCAGAATCTCTCCTCTAAAACATGCCCAACATAACTGAGATCAAGCTGTTTAGCATCTCCAAGAGGTGGGGAAGAAAGGAAGGGAGGGAGACAATTTGGATCATATAATGCCAAAAATGTATGTTGAAAATTGATATTACATGTGATTGGGAAGATAAAATATCTTTTTTTTAAACCCTTACCTTCCATCTTAGAATCAATACTAATTATTGGTTCCAAGGCAGAAGAGAGGAAAGGGCTGGGCAATGGGAGTTAAGTGACTTGCCCAGGGTCAAATAGCTAGGAAGCATCTGAATCCAGATTTGAACCCAGGACCTCCTGTCGCTAGGTCTGGCTCTCAGTCCACTGAGACACTCAGCTGCCCCCTAAAATACCTTTTTGAAAAAGAAATAAATAAATAAAACATGTCCACTAGGTGGTCATTCAATTTTTGCCTAAAGATTTCCATGGACAGGAAATCCAGTAACCCTAAGACAACCCGTTTCATTTTTGATATAGACCTAATTGTTAGGAAGTTTGTCCTTACATTAAGCCTAAATTTGCCTCTGCACTTTCCACCCATTGCTTCAAAGGTGATAGGGAGTCACTGAAGATGTTTGAGGAAATCAGTGGCACGGCCACAGAAGAATATTGTGTACAGTATGCTGTTTTCAAGGAGTTCTCATACTAACAGAGAGAAAACACAGAAGAGTTCTCAGCTAGATGTCAGGCTGAAAAACCCTGGGGTCCTTTAGAGTGTAGCCACAAGGCAGGTGGTCATGAATCTTCTTCAATGTCACACCCATTGATAAAAATGCATGTACTGAGCCATTTGTCAGTCCAGTTGGCCCTTTGCTGGGGAGGATTTTCTTTTCTGGGTCTTCGATGGCTATGACTGCTCAAAAGGCAAGACTCTAGAGACCTGGAGAGGCAATTATCAGATCACTGGCATTTCTATAAGTTGTACTCCTCAGGATGGTAGTTTGATGAAGTTGGGCTAGAAGTAGGATCAGTGGTTATGGGGGTGCTGCTTTTCCAGAGCTCTTGGGCATCCTTGATCCTTGATGATGATTGATTGTCGATTGGTGTTGTTAGTGGTAGGGAAGGCAGACCTCTTCTCCATAGTGGTTGCCACCCTGGATGATGTCTGCATGGACCAGGCTGGAAGCAAGGCTGATGAACTTGTGGTAGGGGGCTGACGTTGCTGTTTCTAGGGCTCTTGGGTTCACCTGCCCTTTGGTGACAATGGGTCAGTAGTAAATATGATGTTGTTTCCATTATAAATCCTACTTCAGGGATATTGGCAAATTAAAGGGCATCCAATGGAGGGAAGGCAACAAGATGGCGAAGGAACTGGAAACCATGTGACATGAGAAATAAGTGAAGTAACTGACCATTGGAGCTATCCAAAAATGAAATGCATCTTTAGAGGGAGTTCCTTCTCTCGAATTATCTTCAAGTATAGGCTGGTAGGTAGAACACTCATCATGGATTCCTGTATCAGGTATCGGGTTGTAGATTTAGAACCAAAAAGGACCTTAGAGGTCATCTCAAGTCCAACACTTTCATTTAAACATATGAGGAAACTGAGTCACAGAAAGTGAAGTGACTTGCTCAAGGAACACAACCAGTAAGTGTCAGAGTCAAGATTTGAATCTAAAGCTTCCTGAGTCCAAATCTAGGACCCCAGTCACTCCAGCATGGGATTAAACTAAATGATCTTTGACCCTTGAGGTTCTTTCTAATTTTGAGATTCTTGAACTGGGGATGTATAATCTCAAGTGAAGAAAACTCAAGTATGTACATGCTTGTTACACATAGTCAAATTAGCCAATAAACATTTATTAAGCTCCTACTTTGTGCTAGGCTTTGTGCTAAGCACTAGGGACACAAAAGGTGATAAAAGAAGTCCCTGCACTCAAGTTGCTTATAACCTAATGTGTGAAGGACTGTCATTGGAAGAATGGGCCACCAGAAAGCAGAACTAGGAACAATGGGTAGGATCCGATTCATTTTAATTCAATTCAATAAATATCCAATAAATGTCACATTTATAGCATTAGAGAACAAAGGCTTAATAAACAAAAAGCCTATAGTTCCCACTCTCAAAGGAATTTTTAGCCTAATAGGAGGGTAAAACAAAAATCCAAATAAATAGAATAAAAGTTAATTTGGTAAATGATTTTTTTAACCAGGTCTCTGTAAGAAACCTCTACTAACAAGGCAAGTGAGCCCCTGTTCAACAACTTAAAGCTTTAGAATTGGGGGGAGGAAATTGGAATTATGTTTTGCAAGGTAATGCATGTATAACTCAGATCAAATTGCTTACCATTTCCAGAAGTGGGGAGGGAAAGGAGGAAGGGAGGAAGGAAAGCAATTTGAATCTGATAATATTAGAAAAGGTATGTTGAAAATTGTTATTTTAAAAAAAAGAATTGGAGGGATGGGAATTGAAGTTCAAGTGATTGATCCAAGGTCACACAGTCAGGAGGTGTCAATCCTCATCACTCCCTTATTTTCCTGGAAGAGATTATGATCCTAGGTGAGATTTGAATCTAGGTGTTCCTGTTTCCAAGGCCATCTCTCTATCTGCTATATCATTCTGCCTCATGATAAGTGGAGGCTAGAGTTTAGGCAATGAGGACTGGGGAGGAATAGGTCATTATGCACTGGGCTGGGGGATTGGGGGTGGTAGCTAGGGAAAGTTTCTTGGCGAAAGATGGGATGACAGAAGACAGTAGGAGGTGAGATGAGCCTTTAAAGAAAAGAATTTCCCACAGAGCCAAGCTATTCCTTATAGGAGATAGTAATGTGCAGGGAGTTGATTTCAGACCAGAAGGAACCTTTGCAAATTCACAGGGGGCAGAGAGAGTAGGGTAAGAAGAGGAATTATAGCTTAGCTGAAGTTTGGAATACAACAAAGGAAAATTAGGATGAAATAAAGCTGAAAAAGTAAATTGCAGCCTTGCTATGCAGGGCCTTGAATGCCAGACTGAACAGTTTTAATCCTGTAGGCAGGGGGGAGTCATTTGATAAATAATGCAAAGAGCGCTTTTACTGGCACCCAGCAGAAGTAAATTAAATTTCAGTCTGGGTATCTGACAACAAAGCAAGGGAACCCAAACCAAAACTGCTGAGCTTGGGGGTCCTCCCCGCTCCCATCTCCTCCATCAGTCATCCATCTTTCCCTCTCATCTTCAGTCCTGCCCTCTCTAAAGACCTTCTCTTCACAAGCATGCTCATCTTTCCTAACCAAAAATAAAGGCAAAACCCCACACACCTTCCCATGGTGTTGTCTGTGCCCCGAGCTCTCCTCTTTCCTAGCTATTCATCCAGAAAGAATAGTTTATAGGCTGGCCCCACACGTGTGATAGAGCCCACTGGGACCAGTTCAAGAGAGTCAATTATTAAATTTTCAGTGGGAGCACTTACACCTCAGAAATCAGCAAAAGCTACCACTTAGGGCTGATTTATTGTCTTGTTGACATCTAGATTTAAGAAAGTGATAGAGAAAATGTTAATAATGCAAATTAAACTTAAAAGGACATCAGGCAAACATCTAGAAAGTATCTGAGGTTAGATTCGAACTCTGGTCTTTTTCTTTCTGACTCCAGATCCAGCACTTAATCCACTGGGTCTCAATCGCAATCTATAGCGACCCAACTTTGCCCCATTCACTACCCTGGGGAACATCCTTATTACTGCTCTCTCCGATTATTACAACATTCTCCTAACTGCTCTCCCTGTCTCTACTCTCTCCCGTATACAGTTCATCCTTTACATTCATTCCATTATAATCTTCCAAAGACAAAAGTCTGGTCATGTTGGACGCTGGCAAAAACTTTGGTTCTAGAGTTTGGTTCTAAAATTCTAGAATCAAGGGACATGAGTTTGAATCCCTGCTCCCACACTTATTACCGATGGGGGTGCTAGGAAAGTCAATGCATCCCTCTGGATCACCTGTTTCTCACTGGTAAAAATGGCATGACTCGATGACCCCTGAGGACCCCTTCCAGCTCTACGTTTCCTGTCCACCCAAACTGAAGGTTTAATTTAGAAAAACAAAATCAGGCTTCTTTGTTATCTAGCCAGGACGAAATTCTGTAATGGCTCATTTATCTCATTGTCAAAAGAGCCTGATGCAGTGCATTGTCTCTACTCCATTATTCAGCAGAAACGAGAAGTGATTCCAGCCCTTATCGGGTCAGCAAAGAAAGGCACCGGACCCAGGGATGGAAATACCTTTCACAATTGACCTGCTCTGGGAAAACAACCAATTCTTTTCTTCCCCCAAAGGAGAAGGGAAACAATGAAGTCTTAAATAAGCACTGGCTGGGGAAACAGGCTCTAAAGGGAAAGGCAGATAAGGTTGATTTTTAATATCCTCCCACCTGCCCTTTGCTACACTGTCTCTCATGCCTTCCTGTTATCAGATGCCCAGGGTCCTCTTTTCCACACTTTGAATAACCACCCCCACCCCAGGACTGCCCTCGGAGTATCCCACGTGCCCCATCCCACCCACCCCCAGCCCCTGTGAGAACTCTCACTCTCTCAGAAGCTTCCTCTCCTCTGGTTGTCAGAAAGAAAGTAGCAACCTGATAAACTAAGTTACACTAAGACACTCATAAACCAGAGGACTGACTTTCTACTGGGACAATTGCTGGCGGTGTATGGGGGGGAGGGCTTGATTAAAGCAGAAATCCTCGCCCCCTTTCAATAATATAAAAAAAAAAAACCTCTTACCTTCTGTCTTAGAATCATGGAAGAGGCAGCCTACAAGGGCCCAATCTCCCAAGTCCCAGTTTCCTTATTTGTACCAGCTGCAGAGTCTTGAGTGCCAGGATGGAGGAGTCTCTCTGTGTCTTCATAACAGGGCTGTGGAGGGAGACTGATCCTTAGAGACTGAGCCATGTATTTCTAGGCACTCCTCTTGTAACTAGGGCAAGACCACATGCCCAGGATCCATTGAACAAAGTCTGTGTTCTTCCTTTAGGCAGGACTGGTTCTGTCCTTAGCTTACACACAGACAGATTCCTGGAGTCAAAAGCACTTTGCAAGGAGGCTTCTACCTTGTATGCTAAAGCAGGACTTTTGGTTTCTCTCTGTCTCTTGCCTGTTGGACCTCCAACAGTTACTGGTGTAAAACTGAGACTAGGATAGAGTAAATGGAGATTTTTGCCCAGGGTGCTGGTATTAGGAAAAAAAAACACACACACACACACACACACACACACACACACCCTAGCCTGTTAAGCCCTACTGAGAGAGTAGTTCCAAGCTGGGAGCCTCTCTCCTCCCCCCCCCCCATTCCCAGGGGTCCTCACTGGCCATGTTACTTGGAAATGGGGAGACATTCCATCCAGAAGGGATAAGAGTCACCCGAAAGGGAGAGGTAACAGCTTCCAGGAGCCTCATCCTCAGCAACCCCGAAGGGCCAAGGCAAGGTGCCTGGAGTATTAAGAAACAGAGGTGGTGTCACCAGCAGGCGAGAAAATTGAGGTACCAAGAAAAGAAGAGACTTGTTCAAAGTCTCACAAGTGAATAGACAGTGTAACAAAACAAGCATTTTGCCTCTCAGCCTCAGTTTCCTCATCTGTAAAATATGTAAGAGGAAGAAGGATTGGAGAGCTAAAGCTATGCAGAGATTTCCTCCTCCTAACCTCCACGATTCTCACAGAGTAGTGGGCACCTCCCAGAAAATCCAACCAGGATTCTTTGTCCTAAAACAGGAGCCATGAGGTGGACCACCATGTGGCTCTGCCCTTACTGCAAAGTCCTGATGGCCACAATGCTCTCATGGTTCTCTAGTTGCCATTTCCCAACTCCACATCTCTATGTCTTTCCTGGCATCAGAGATAAACAGGCAGATGCCACCGCCCATCCTGCCCACCACTCTGTCCATCTCCATGACTATTTCAGGTTGCTGGGAAACTCCAGGATTCAGAATTCTCACTGATGGTTTAAAAGATTTCTCCATGGGGCAGCTGGGTGGCTCAGTGGATTGAGAACTAGGTCTAGAGATGGGAGATCCTAGAGATTCAAATCTGGCCTCAGACACTTCCTAGCTGTGTGACCCTGGGCAAGTCACTTAACCCCCATTGCCTAGCCTTTGTTGCTCTTCTGCCTTGGAACCAATATTGATTCTAAGATGGAATATAAGGGTTTTAATAAGTAAGTAAATAAAACAAATATTATCTCATATCCTCACAACAACCTGGGAGACGGTACTGTTATCATCCCCATTTTACAGTGGAGGAAACTGAGGTAGACAGTGGCTTAATGACTTACTCAGTTAATAACTTAACAATTAAGTATCTGAGGTCAGATTTGGACTCAGGTCTTCCTAATTCCAGACCCAATGGGCTATCCACTGCATCAGGGAACCATGATAGTCCTGTCCCTCAGTACCAGTGTTTTAAAAGGATGACTATTTATTTTCTGGATGCTGACTGTAAAGATAACTCTTATTAATAACAATAGTAATAACTACCAGCATTTATATAGCATCATAAGGTCAGCAATGTGCTCTACATAGGTTAAATCATTTGTTTAAATACCACACAAGAAGAAGAAGGCAGGGCCTTCTCTCAAGACATTTCTAATGTGTGACGCCTCCTCCTTCCTCTTCTCCTCTTCTGTTTTCTTTAGAAGAGCCATTACATACAAAAGCCAAAAAAACCCCCAAAAAACTCTTGCTTGATCTTCGCTGAAACAAAGCACTCCCTGGTACTAGCTGCTCTAACCAGGACGCACATGGCTGGGCCCAGGCCCAACTCATCAAGCAGCTCTGGTTGCTACTTGAGAGTTTAATAGCTGAACTGCTGGAGCATCTCCTCCAGGGGTTGGTTTTTTAAGTGAATTTGATGCTTGAAAAATGTGCCAGGCAGATGGTCCTAGAGGCTGCCGTTCTTCAGCATAATCTAGCCCAGCAATTCCCTGGAGGAAGTTATTGAATATTCTCCATCCTCCCCTTTGGCAAGACTCCTGGCTAGCACAGAGCCTGGGTGCCCACCCTAGCAACTTTCAGATGACAGGTATTAGAGACTCCCCCCAGTTGGCACAAATGGGAGAAAGGCTCCATCTTCCAATGCCTTTCTTCCAGAGCATGGTGCTCTGGAAAGAACTGGTCTGGAAGAATCAGAATAATAGTAGGGCTCAACCCCCGCCCCAAATTAAATATAATATATATTACAATAGAATATAGCCCATATATAGGTTATATTATTATAATTTATCATATAATATTTACTTTACTTATTGGCAGATACTGGAGTGGTTTGCCATATCCTTCTCTGGCTCAGTTGACAGATGAGGAAACTGAGGCAGAGTGAAATGACTTATCCAAGGTCACACAGCTAGTAGCCAGGTGAGAGTAGATGAGGGCCCAAGCTAAGATGACTGTCAAAATTGAAAAGGAAATGGATGGGGAAAATACCAGGGAAGTAATATTGGGGGAAAATAATCTAGTGTAACATCCTCCTTCTATAGAAGAGAGCAGGTATAGGAAGAATGGGACTTTTTCAAGGTCCCAGAGATTGTCAGGAATCCTGGGTTCAAATCGCATCTCTCCCACTTTCTAAATCATACGTCCTGACTATTATATTGTTGTTCAGTCAGGTTCAACTCTATGTGACTTCAGGGACATTGGCTATGAGGTTTCCTCGGCAAAAATACCAGAGTGGTTTGCTATTTCCTTCTTTAACCTGTCCCCATTTTACAGCTGAAAAACTGAGATAAATAAGGGTTAAGTGACTTGCCCAGGGTCACACAGCTAATAAGTGTCTGAGGCCGGAGCTGAACTCAGATCTTCCTGACTCCAGGTCTGATCCTCTCTCCACTATATCACTTAGCTGCCGCTTCTATTATACTACCTGCCTCCATATAGTATCCCTTTTTGATTATTTGCCCCTATATCACCATCATTGTCCCCTAGGCTACCTCTCAGGGATAGACAGTAATGGATACACTGTGATAACACTAGCAAATTCTACACAAGATCAGGCAGCAAGGTAGAGATAAGAGCACTCAATGTGGAGTCAGAGGCTCCGAGTTCAAGACCCAGTCAATTAGTAAACATTTATTTTTTCCTCTAACTTTATTTTACTTTTTCCAATTACATGTAAAAACAGTTTCCAACTTTTTTCTTTTTTATTCTAATTTTTATAAAACCAAATAAAAGTTTTCAACATTTTAAAAAGAATTTTGAGCTCTGAAATTCTCTCCCACGCTGAGACAGTAAGCAAGCTGATAGAGATTTTTTAGTAAACATTTACAAAACATCAAATTTGTGCCAGACACTGATACAAAAGAAGCAAAGGACAATCCTTGACCTCAAGGAACTTATGATCCAATGAGGAGACAACACACAAACCAATATGTGCAAAGGGAGCTATAGAAAGGGGGAATAGGAAATAATTCAAAGAGAGAGGGGGCTAGAGTTACAAGGGCTTGGGAAGGCTTCCTGTGGAAAATGAGATTTTCATTGGGACATGGAGGTCAGTAATCAGAGTGGAACTACTTTCTATCTGTGTGATCTTGGCTCAGTCTTCCCCTCTGTGGGAATTCCTTTTCTCTTCTGTAAAACCAGAGAATAAGACCAGGTGGTCTCCAAGGTCCCTTCCAGCTCTTACAGACCAATGCTGATTGGAGGATTTTTCACCATGGTTACCACCAGCCAATTGCAGCTGCTCCCCGATTTCCCCTCAAGCACATGGAAATGTTACACCCCAAGTCAATCCAGCTATGTCCGACCAGATGGCTTTTTTCATTCTATCTCATGCTTACAGAAGAGATTGATTCTTTAGGGACTTTTCAATTCTCTCAGTCTTTGCTGTTTTCCACCAAATCCCTGTGACCTTGGACAAATTATTTCCCTCCTCTGAACTTCTGTGACCTCATCTGTGAAATGAGGGAGTTGGACTAGGGATGCTCTGAAATCCCTCCCAGCTCTAGAGTCTATGACTCTCCTCTTGCCTTGGGCAACAAGCCTGAAGCCCATCTCAATGGTTTAGATGTACCCCCAGAGGAGAAGAGGTGACATCCAAATGAATCTATTTCTTTGTTCTTCATAGCCCTGCTCAGTGAAACGCTAGCTAAATTAAGGTTGGACAACAGTCATGTAGGCACATGGGTCAGCCCTGATTGTCTTGGTTCTTCATTACGACCCCACCTCTGGTTATTGGACAGATGTCCTCCTTTGGCCCAAATACCCCAAGATAACCTTTTTTCTATCCCAATATGGCAGAGAAGGGGAGCTAAAGCCCACATCTGCCCAGGCATACTCTGGGATGTCCAAATGGCCTTGAAAGCTTCAGTTGATCATTGAAGGTATTTATGGGTCAGAATCTAGTGAGTGCCTAAAGATCCAAAACCATAAGATAACCCAAGCTGAGGCTGGATGACTGTCTGTCTGGATCCCATGACTTCTGTTTCAGCCTCCATGCAGATGACTCTACAAGTCTGTGACTAGTCCCAGCTACTCACCATAACTCCACTCCCATATGTCCATGGTCTACTGAACAATTTCTCCTGAGTGCCCTAAACTCAACATGTTAAAAACTAAACTTTTCATCTTCCCCAATTAAACTCTCTCCTTCCCTCCAACATTTCTATTCCACTTGATGATACTAAGCCATCTTCCCAGTTACCCAGGGGGTCCACTCCCACCCCACCCCTCAAAGATCTCCCACCTCTAATACTACCTATATGACCTTGGGCAAGTCACTTAAGTATCAATTTCATCATTTATAAAATGAGAGGACTCAATGAACTCCAAGATCCCTTCAAGCTCTAAATCTATTATCCTTTGATCTTTGATTCCTCCATCCCAAGTATTTCCAGGGGCTAAACCTTTGGGTCATAGTTAGAGAGCCATCTCATTCAAAGCTCTCTGCCCTCTGCTTCCTCTCTCCTATACTCTCATTGTTTCCCTGTTCTCCGACTCATTAGAAGCTCCCTGAGAGCAGCAAATGTATTACATCAACCTTCGTGGTCCTTATTGCCTAGCACAAAGTGGGCACTTAAAAAGGTTTGTTGAATGAATATACTGAGGCAAAAAAAAAAAAAAAAAAAAAGAATAGAGATTTCACGTACCACCCTTTCCTGTGTCTTCTGCTGGGTGTATGGAAGTGCTCATTTTGGTTTATGTAGGCTAGGCTCAGAATTTTTTTTTAATGAAAAGAAGAGGAGAGAGGAACAGAGGAGAGGTGTAGAGTTATGGTACCATGGGAAAATTGCTGGATGAGGAACCAGGACATCTGCCCTATCAGTTACTATGCCTGTGATGAGGGACAAGTCATTTATTTAATCTGCATGGCCTTTCGTGTCTTCATCTATAAATTGAAGGACTGGACACAGAGCTCTCCCATCCTATCCCTCTAAATCTCCGATCCCTTAAATGCTGAAGATGAAGCAATTCTAGCAGATAAGAAGTTTGTCTCCATGATAGTTTGAGCCCTTCCAAATCTGTCTATAATTCTAAAAAGCAGTTAATGGAGTCAATATTTGCTCAGTGACCTCAGGAAAAAACTCTTTTTTCAAATAAATCAAGAAGAAAGAAGGATCAGTGGCTGACCACACCTGGAATGTCCACAGAGTTGTCTGCCATCTTGGAGCTATCTATGTGACATTGGGCAAACCACTTCACTCCCATGGGCCTCAGTTTCCTCATTTATAAAAAGTGGTTGGAGAATATCTGGGAACCTTACTGGGTCTACAACCCATGGTTCCTACTTACGTGGCCAAAGTTTCTATCAGATGGGATTAGAGCATGGAAACCGGGGATCCTGGGTCTCCTCCCACGTTGGTGCAGGGTTCTCTTGGCAGGTGGAGCCACCTGCTGCCCATTAACCGAATGACCCTGCATTCCATTCTACAGCTGCAAACACTCATCATGACAGACCCCAGATGACTATAATCATCTCCTTGCAGAGATCCCTCCCAGCCCAGAGTCTGACATCTCCCACCATGCTGGGCGGGTGCAGCTTGTGTCGGAATTTCCATGACAACTCCCAATTTTCTGAGGATTGTAAGTCAACCAGAAGAATGTCATTCTGGACTGAAACTCTGCATACATTAGGCAGGGAGTCTATTTCTGTTACTTGTCTGGGAGTGGTGATGGGATTTTTTTTCCTTTCTCACAAAATGTGTATGGCAGGGAGGGACCTCGCCATTCCCCCCTCCCCATTCCAGATAAGTTCATTTCACTGACCCATAGGATCAGAGACTTCTGGTCAAAGCCCTTAGTTTGGCAGATGAGGAAACTGAGGCTAACCCAGAAGTAGTTTCACCAAAGTTCATATGTAGGCAGTGAATGAAAGAGGCAAGATCCAAACCCAGCATCTCTGACTTCAGATCCAGAGCTCTTTGTTTTAACAAAGCCAAGTGTTCCAGCCCTTGGGCAATCTCCACATGATTGTAACTTGATTTTGCTCAGATATAGATTTCGAGAGGGATGTATCTATTTGTCATCTCTTCTTCCTCAGACCCCCAATTTTTTTGAAAACAGGAACCACAAGGGTCACATTTGTTTGATTGCATGGAAAGAGCCCTGGTGTTGGGACTGATCCAGCTTGTTGAAAGCTCTGTGACCCTGGGTGAGTCACTTAACTTCTATTTGCCTCAAGTTTCTCATGTGGAGGTACAGATCCCTTCTTAAGACAGTCATGGATAGGCTGTAATCTGCCCTTCTGGAAGGAAAATCCTTGCTGACAAGATCTTAGATCAACTAGAGAAGTGAATGAGAAGTGAATGATCTTGTCTTACCTCCTTCACAGAGCTCTTATAGAAAATTAATCATAATTATAGCATACAGTTAGTTTTATAAAGTTTTTTCCAAATATCATTTTACCCTCCCAACCACCCTGGGAAGCAAGTGTTTATATTATCCTAATTTTGTAGACAAGGAAACTGAGGCAACATTATTGATCTGCAAGGGGTGATAAAGCAAGCTAGATTGAACTCAGGTCTTCTTGCCCTCAGTTCCAGCATTTCATTTACCTTGTCATCTATCCATGTAGAGAGAAAAAGTCCCAGGGCTGAGAGAATAGGTGAAAATGTTTTGTAAACCTTAAAGCGCTTTTAAAAAAGCAATGAATCATTGATCTGTCACAGAACCCAGACAGGTATTGTTCATAGCACACACGTTTCAGGGAATGTTGAGGTTTGAGTGTTTTTAAGCTTCTCTTAAAATTCCTCTGGGGGACCACCAGCAAATCGAAATCCTTCAGGATCCTTCAGGATTCTAGATGTACCTCCACTTCAGACCTTTTCATTGCAGCTGGTGCATTTTTAGAACATTAAGCCAGAAATTACCCACAAATGTTCAGTTAGTTGTGTGTTCTTGGCCAAGTTGATCGTCTTCCTCAGGCTCCTTTTCTTCATTTATAAATGTGTGAGGCTGAACTCGAGGGTCTCTTTAATGAAACTCTATTATTTGGGCTGAATGAATAAATACAAGTAACTGAGATGTCACCTAAGCGGCTTAGCACCTATTTTTTCCACAAGTCCTAGTAGCTGTTTCTGGTGCCCTTCCCTTGGCTTCTGCCCATCAGATCCCTACACTCTGACGTTCTACCCTTGGCTTTGCCTCCTCTTGACCTAGTTCCTAAATGAGGCAAAGGTTCTGCTGGCATCCCAAAGGCAGAGAATAGAAGGACAGGGATGAGACAGCCGCTACTCTCACTCTTACCACCAGCACTCAGGTTCCATCCACATGTAGACATTTTTGACATCAATAACAATCATTCATATTATAGACTGCTTCATAGATTACAAAGTCCTTCTCTGGCAATAATGGCATGAAATATGGAGGAATATTTCTCTCCTTTTCTTTGCTCAACATCTAAAACAGAATTTGTATTCCCCCCTAAACTTGCCTCCATTTATTTAAGTCAAGGGAGTCAAACCAAGCTAGCAACTGATCAGGTCTACTGGTTATGCCAGTTTGGGCGTAGAGGCCAATGTCAGCACACTCAGGACAGGTTCTCAGTGCAGGGTACATTTCCTTCAATGGAGACCACCTTGAGCTCCTAATTTCCCATCAGAGGTGCTCTCAAGATCTCAGGGACAAAGAAAACTAAGGAATACAAGCTCAGCTCTCAGGGGCAGAAAGGGCTTTTCAGTTCTTTCTTTAAAAGAAAAAAAAAAAAAAAACAAGAAATAATATACCATTAAAGGCTTGATTGGCCCCAAGGGGGTTTTCTGAAGAACACTAAGTCCTAAGTCTTTGGCATTCTCCCAGAAGGGTTATCTCCCAGAGTGCTGATAAGCACTATGCAATGTCCTTCAACTTGAGACAAGTGTTCTTTTTGTGTACCTTTTGGAAGGAAACTAAGGGAAAATGACCAAGTGTAGTTTCTAAGATGAATGGCTTTTGTCCTACAAAAACATCACACAAAATAGACACCCATTTTATCATCCTTATTCCCACTTTCTTAGCTCTAAATCAGGTTGAGCCATTCCCTAGCATCTTCTCTTTTCTGTCAAACCTAAATATTCTCCACTTTTAAATTTAATTAATTTATTTTTAAACTTAAATTAATTTATTATTCTATTTTATAATTATTCTTTTTATTCTACTATATTTATTAATTTTATTTTATTACTCATATTATTAACAAAATAATATTAATTAAATTGAAACTAATTTAAAGGACATTTCAAATACCATCCCCTTCATGAAGCCCTAATTACTTAGAGGATAGGTAAGTGGAGAGGATAAAAGCCTGGAGCTCTCGGCTGGAAGACCCACATTTGGATTCTGCCTCAGATACTTACTAATGAGGTGGACCTGGGCAGATTATTTAACTTCTCTCAATTTCAATTTCCTTATCTGTAAAATGGGAATGATAAAAAGCACCTACCTCACAGGGTGTTGGAGGTTGAATAAAATAATGTATTGCATGTCAAATGTTTTGCAAATATTAAAACACACCTGCTAAATTTTAACTCTTATTATTCACAGAATTCCAGACCCTTAGAACTAGATAGAGCCTTTAAAAAGAGGAATGTGAGGAACTGACTCAAAATAAGATCAGACTTAAAGCTGGAAAGGAATTCATGAAGGAATTCAGGCCATCAATCACTTCAATTTATAGACAAGAAAACTGAAACATAAAGATTTTCCTGGAACCACACAGCTAGTGAATTTCAGGCAGGAATTGAACCCAGTTCTTCCTGATACCAACTCCAATGCCCTCTTTATTCACTATGCTTTGCTGCCTCTTAGGACAGCTAGATTCAAACCCCAACTCCAACATCTACCAACTGTAATGTTGGACTAACGTTTCTTGTTTGTTTTTTCAGCTTAAATTTATTCATTTGCTTATTTTTAATATGAAATTTCCCGTGTTTCTCGCTCCATCCCTCCCCACATTTAAGAAGGCATTATTTGACTCTCTCTCTCTCTCTCCACACATACAATATCGTGCATGTTTCTATTTATCAGTTCTTTTTCCGGAGGGGTGGACATTCATAGTCGTTCTTCAATATTTCTGTTGCCATATATAATGTTCTCTTATTACTCTTTTTATAATTTCACTTAGCTTGTTCCATGGTTTTTTAAATTAACCTGCTCAACTTTTCTTACCACCCAGTAGTATTTCATCACAATCATATATCGTAACTTATTTAGTTAGCCATTCCCCAACTGATGAGCATTTCCTCAATTTCCACTTCTTTGCCACCACAAATAGAACTGCTCTAAATATTTTAGAACATATAGGTTCTTTTCCTTTCTCCCTTGGGAAGAAGCCCAAGAAACCTTGGGATACAGACCTAATCGTGGGTTTTACTAGATCAAAGAATATACAGAGTTTTAAAACTCTTTGGGCATAATTCCAGATTGCTCTACAAAATGGTTGTATCAGTTCACAGTTCCACCAACAGTGTATTAGTGTTTCTATTTTTCCCCATCCCCTCCAACAATTGTCATTTTGTCCTTTTAACATTTTAGCCAATTTGATATGTATGAGATATCTCAAAGTTGTTTTGATTTGCACTCCTCTAATCAGTAATGATTATTCAGTGCTTCTGTTCAAAAGATATGAACAGACAGCTTATGGATAAAGACAAGCTGCATATAAGCCACATGAAAAAAAGATTTAACATTTCTGAACCTCAGTTTCCTCTTTGGCAAAATGTGTATAGTAACACTGGTATGGCCCTCCCCACAAGGTGAGGTGGGAGGAAAGAACGTTATAAGCTCCAAAGGGCTGTTTAAAGTGAACTGCTCCTGTTAGCTATGGTTGCATTGCCTTCTACCCTGGTCAGGCCATATATGAAGCATTCAATTCTGGGTAAGAAATAGACAAACTGAAGAATCTTCATAAGGAAGTGACCAGGATGATGAATGGACTGGAGAACATGCCATTAGAGGAACAACTGATGGAGTTGGAGATGGTTAGCATGGAGAAAAGAAGGCTTATGGAGGAAAGAAGGACTAGAAGGACTGTCCGAGTCGAAGAATGATTCAGCTTATTCTACTGAGTCCCAGAAAGGACTAAGAACAAATAATGGAAGGTTCCAAGGAAGCAGACGTGGGCTCCATGTTGGAAAATCTTCCTAAATATTAGATCCATCCATAAATGGATCTGGTTACCTTGGGAAGCATTGGGTTTTGTAGAGTTGGAAAATCTTGAACCCCTGGAACTGCATTGCCCAGGATCTCTTTCTCTATTGCCCACAATTCCTTTTCTTTTCTACTTACAAGCATCTTTTGCATGATTGTATATAAGTTTTGGGTAATGTCTGTCTGTCTGTCTCTCTTTCTCTCTCATGAATTGAGGGGTGACCAGTCCTTGTTGCCCTAGCTCTCTCTTCCACGTGAAGTGAGTGGGGAACGTTCTCTGTGTTCTCTAGCTCTCTAGTTAAATATTAATAAATCTCCATAAATGTTATACTTTTGGAGATATTGAATATTAATTTTAAAATCCACAGTTTCCTCTTCACCAAAAGTCATCAAGCAGGGACTAAATAAGCAGGTGCTAGGGGGTGTTGTAAGAAGGAATCCTTGGGCAGATGTGAGCTGGTTTTAATGACCTCTGAGGTCTCTTCTCAGTGGTTCTTCGAATGTCTAGTCTAACTCATTTATTTGAAAAAGGAGAAACCTGGTTCTTTCGTTTCCCCTATCTCTCAGTTTCTTCATCTGTAAAAGGATGCAACTAGGCTAGATCAACTCTAAGGACCCTATGTCTTCCCTAAATCCAGAACTTGAGGTATGATCTGACCAGGGCAGATTTTAGGAGAACCACCACTAAAAAATAGTAACTCATTTATAGCACTCAATTATACAATCAACCAATGGGCCATTATTAATGGGTTAACATATGTAAAACATTTTGTAAATCTTAAAGTTCTATCTAAGTGCTAGTTATTAATAATAATAATACAGCAGCCAGGGGGTGCAGTGGATAGGGTGACAAGTCTGGAGTCAGTAAGACACTTTTTTTTTTTTAGTTCAAATCCAGCCTCCAACATTTAATAGCTGTCAGGCCCTGGGAAAATCTCTTAACCCTATTTCCCTAAAAAAGGGGAAACTATATTAAGGGATAGCTAGGTGGCTCAGTGGAGAGAGAGCCAGGCCTGGAAAGGAGAGGTCCTGGGTTCAAATGTAGCCTCACACACTTCCTAGCTGTGTGACCCTGGGCAAGTCACTTAACCCCTATTGCCTAGCCCTTACCACTCTTCTGTCTTACAACCAATATACAGTATTGATTCTAAGAAAGAAGGTAAGGGTTTTATTTTTTAAGAGAAAATAATAATGATGGCAGTGACGGCAATAGACACCTACCATGATCAAGATACTAGAGATATAAAGAAACAATCCTCAAAACTTAAGGAACCCATATTTTTTTTTATTTAGTAGTTGCTTTATTCATAATAAGAAAAAAATTTTGAAACACCTTTTATGCCTATGGATTTGGAGAACAGCTGAATGAGTTGAAACCCTAGCCAATTAGTGCCATAAAAATGAATAGTCCGAAGAATACAAGGAACAATGGAAAAACACAGATGAACTAATGCAAAACAAAATCAAGAAGAGAGGATATATTGAGAATCCCATTAAAAAATGGTGACAACAAAGGAATATAAATAGGATGCAGAGCAAACTCATTTTGTTAAGGAACCCATATTTTAATAGGAAAAATAGCAAGGATGTCTATATGTTTTGTGGAATAAATATAAAAAGAAAAAAATACAAAGTAGTTAAATACAGGTTACCAGTGTAGGATTCTGGAAGAATGATACTGGCTTTGACAGAAATAGGGAAGGGAGGAAGAGGGGAGGATTGTGGGGGGAAGAGAATGAATTTTAAGCTTAAAAAGTGCTTTTCCTCCATTCACCTCCAACCCATAGAAATGGCTCTGGACTCTGTACTTCCTCCCATTACATGAGTGATGGTAATTTACCTTTGTGAGACCACACCTGAAGCTGATTGCCTTGGAAAGCCAAGGTGGTTGGAAATAATCTACCCAAAGCATCAGTTAAGTGTAACTGCCCAGAGAACTTATACCAGAGATCAGGGAGTACCCGTTACTACTTCAAAAAGCAGAGCACGAGAGGGCAGCTAGGTGACTCAGATGACTAAGATCCTGGCCTAAAGACAGGAGGTCCTGGGTGCGTAGCTGGGCCTTAGACACTTTCTAGTTGTGTGACCCTGGACTAGTCACTTGATCCCTATTGCCTAACCCTTACCACTCTCCTGCCTTGGAACCAGTACACAGTATTGATTCTAAGATGGAAGGTAAAAGGTTAAAAGAAAAAAGCAAAGCACTGATTAGATGGGGAAAAAAATCTTATCTTTATGAGCCTTCTCAGGTCATGCCCAGTGAAAATGAACAAATGAGGATGATCATCTTGACAGCTTCTTACAAACACAAGTTTTCACAGAAGAATTAGCCATTCAAAAAGAGAAAAGAGAAGGAAGGAAGGAAGGAAGGAAGGAAGGAAGGAAGGAAGGAAGGAAGGAAGGAAGGAAGGAATATAGTTTTTGTTGCAGATGAGAAAGTATCAAATGTGCTAATGTTATGGTCCTAGACATCCTCCTATATCGGATGCACATTGGGCTCCAGTTCACTAGTTCCTTCTCTCACTAGCTCAGCCTGTGACTTTGAATTGAAAAATTAGCTACCTCAGAATACAAAGCAAACATTGCCTCAGAACTCATGGTTGCCAAAACCAGTGTTTTGGGTGATAAATAGTAGAATTATACTTTTGACTGCAAATAATTATCCTTTAAAGATGTTACTTGTCTTGTGGTGAAGTTGGATCTTTAAGACCTATGGCATGGTGGTCAGATCTGTTCTTTCTCTGCTTTATTCTATTCATCTTTGTCTCAAATAAACCACTGGAAATCATAGAAGATGCTTTTTGAAAGCACTACCTGCCACAAATGATAAGAAATAGATTATAGTCCTGCCCACTGGGTATATTACATATGTCTAGACACAGATAGACAAAGGTCTCCAAAGAAATTGGTGTTGCATCTCATTTTTTTAGAAGTTCATATATTCAAAGTAAAATCAGTTGTTAATTTTTTTAATTTTTAATTTTTTTGTTCCTTTAAGTTTTTATTGTTTATTTTAATTGTTAATTTTAAAAATTCAACTTAATTAAATTTGATTCCAGTTTGATGAGTGAAAATAATTTCTTTTGAATATTCAATAAATACTCACTTTAAATTTTTTTCTGGATATGTACCCTAATGAAATATGCTTTGTGTATATCTAGACATCCATGAAGGCAGGATTTTTTGTGGAATTAAAGTACTAAAAACTATATCATTTTTAGATATATAAAAATATATAAAAAACAATATCATTTTTAGATAGCTTTAGATATCGTTTTTTGTGTGGCCCCATTATTTTACAGATGAAAAGACTAAGACCCAGGGAAGGGAAATGATTTACTTTCCAGGTCATATAAGTTATAAGAAGCAGAAGCAGAATCCGAACTCTTAGCCTTGTGATTTAAATCCAATACTCTTGCCACTCAATCACACCATCCATTCTCTCCATGCCCTATGAGTATTGAGGTATTGACTAAAAAAGGTTAGAATTTGAACTCAGATCCTATAGTATATGACAGAGACCTTGGATTTTTAGTCAGGACGCAGATTCAAGTCCTATTCTTCCTACTTTATACCCCTGATATCTCAAGTAAGTCATTTAGCCTCTTTTTGTCTCAGTATCCTCATCTGTTAAATGGGAGGATTGTCTTCTCTACTTCCAAATGCTACTAAATCCCCATTCACACATTTGTCTCTATCTAGTCCTCTTGGTAGGCAAGGAGAATTTTAAAAATTGAACCACTAGGTGGCAGGCTTCCCTTATTTTAGCCTAACAGAGGGTTACCCATTTCATGGCGCCAGGGTGGATGGAGACAGGTCCAACCATAAACAAAACATCATAGTATCATATATAGTATTTCATGATAGATTAATGAAAGGATGAGTCTCAGGATTTAGATCTGGAAGGGACCTTAGAGGTCCTCTGATCTACCTCCCCACTTCCAAATCACAGATGAGGAGATTGAAACCAAGACATTTGGGGGATCTTCCCAGAGTCACCCAAGCAGTAAGAGAGCTAGGATTCAAACCCAAGGCTTCGGATTCCAAATCCAGTGATCTCTTTACTCCATCACACTTTATAACGCTACTCAGCCTTCCTAGAATCCCTCAGCTAAAAGAGCCTGCTGGTCTCATGGCCCCCCAAAGTGTAGCCATCCACACCTGCGCCTCTATCCAGCTCCACCTTCTTCAAGATGTATTTTGAGGGGGCAGCTGGGTAGCTCAGTGGAGTGAGAGTCAGGCCTAGAGACAGGAGGTCCTAGGTTCAAATCTGACCTCAGACACTTCCCAGCTGTGTGACCCTGAGCAAGTCACTTGACCCCCATTGCCCACCCTTACCACTCTTCCACCTATGAGACAATACACCGAAGTACAAGGATTTAAAAAAAAAAAAAAAGATGTATTTTGAGGGCTCTATCAGCCTCCCCTACCCTAAGCCATAGGAAAACCTGGTGAAATTCTCTATGCTAGTCGGTTCCACTCTCCTGACTCCTTCAGTGCCGCTGTTCTTAGGAACTGCTCAGAATGGAAAGGACTAGGAACTGGGGAAGAGAAAGAAGCCAAAGAGGAGAGAGCAGAAACCAGAGAAAGTGAGGAATGGAGTCAGATTTGTTTGTTTTAAGTCTAGAGCTCTTAAGATAGGAGTTCTAATGTCAACAGTCTACAAAGGGGTTAAAATTTGCCTTGGATTCCTGACTGGAAAAAACAAAACTAGATTCTTTGTGGCTCCAGCCCAAACCCTCATCAGAAAGTGTCCTGTTCCCTTAGGATCAGCTGAGGAATGCTGGAAATTCCAAATACTGTTTGTGAATGAGTCACAACGGTCCTTTTAATTAGAGGCCAGTATCTTTACTCACAAGGGTGACTGCTAGAGTTCTAAGTCAATGGACAAGGATGGAGAGGCAAGTCCAAATCATATTTTGCAGGTAGCTGCCTAGTTACTATGTCTATCCTTAAGGGCTGAATGATTCTTTTCCCACAGTTCTTTGTTTCATCCAAATTCTTTATCTGGATGGCAACCTTTGGTTGTGAATTAATGGCAGGACTTGGAGTCAAGAAATTTTAGCTTTAAGTCACTTCTCTGTGCTTCAAACAACTACCCAGGATATCCCCATTAAGAAGAAAAATGGCAGAGAAGGTGCCCTATGCCAATGGAACCAGCAACAACTGCAGTTCTTCCCCAGCTCCCTAGAACTGAATGACAAGCAGTTAAAATTATAGGAGTGTCTAGTTTTGTTGAGTAAATTTAGCTTGATGGGGAAATCTATTTATCATAGTCAATTTTGGTCTATTTACAAAGAAGTTGTTTCCCTTAGATATCATCTCTCAAGGATGTATTCCTTATGAGTATGATGGTTTATTAGCTATTTCAACACTAAGGGGAGATTACCTAAGCTACCCACATCTCTTCATTGCCTAGTTCAGTATATAAGTGCCATTCAAATACTTGAAATATAATGTGAGACCAATTTAATTCAAGCATTTATTAAGAACCTACTATGTGTCAGGTAAGGGTAGTTAGATGGCTCAGTAAATAGGCTACCAGACCTAGAATCAGGGGGTAACCTCAGTTCAAATCCAGCCTCAAACCCTAGCTTTGTGACCCTGGGCAGGTCATTTCACTCCATTTGCCTCAATTTCCTCATCTATAAAATGAGCTAGAGGGGGCAGCTGGGTAGCTCAGTAGATTGAGAGCCAAGCCTAGAGATGGGAGGTCCTAGGTTCAAATCTAGCCTCAGACACTTCCTAGCTGTGTGATCCTGGGCAAGTTACTTGACCCTCATTGCCCAGCCCTTACCGCTCTTCTACCTTGGAGCCAATACACAGTCTTGACTCTAAGACAGAAGGTAAGGGTTTTTTTTAAATAAACAAATAAAATAAAATGAGCTAGAGAAGGAAATGGCAAACTATCTATGTGACGCTGGGCAAGTCACTTCACTGTGTTTGCCTCTGTCCCTCATCTGTCAAATGAGCTGGGGAAAGAAATGGCAAACCACTCCAGTATCTGCCAAGAAAATTCCAAATGGGATCCCATGACTGAAATGAGTCGACAAAAGCAAGAACAAGAAAAAACAAGATAAAACAGAATAATATAGAGAAAAGTGCACCAGCCCCAAGGAAGTTCATGAGAGACTCTTTGAATATGGCAGATGGGAAAAGAGTAGGGAAGTTTGATGGGGAGATGGTGGACAATGGTTACAGAATGGCTCAGACATGATTGACAGAACAGTTTGTTTTGTTTAATTATTTCTTTTGGTTACAAGGGAGGGTTCTATGGGGGCAGGTATTGAGAAGATGTAAATAAACACCACTGAAATATTTTTAAAAGAAATAATCATAATAACTATCATTTTATATAGCACTTATTACATTCAGGCACTGTGGCTAATTGCTTTGCTTTTATTATTTCATTTGGTTTTCCCAACAACCTTACAGAGGTAGATGCTGTTGGTCTTTTTTAAGCCCTTACCTTCCATCTTAGAATCAATACTATGTATTGGTTCCAAGGCAGAGGAGTAAAAAGGGCAAGGCAAAAGTTAAAAAAAAAAAAAAAAAAAAAAGAGGTTAAGTGACTCTCCCAGGGTCACACAGCTAGGAAGTGTCAGAGGTCATATTTTAACCCATCTTTAGGTTTCATGAAAAGAGCAATAGACCCAACCTCAAAGATCTAGGGTTTGAATCCCAATTCTACCACTCCCTTTAGAGCCTAGGAGAATCACTTCCAAGCTATGGACCTCAGTTTCCCCCTCTGCAAAGTAAGGTTCAATGGGATGACTTCTAGAGTCCCTTTCAGTTCCCAGTCTATGACCCTGTAACAGAATATCACTCTAGGAGCCAGGAGGCTACCTGAGATTTGCCCTCAGCAATGCTATTCACTAGCTGGGAGACCTTGGACAAGCCATTTCTCTGGACCCTCGTTTTCTATAAAATGAAGGGGTTGGATTAGAATCTAGATGATGATGATGGTGGTGATAACCATTATATTATATATTATGTAATAATATAACATATATAATATGTATAATGTAATATATGACAATATGAAATGTAATGTTATAATATAATAATGATAATGTAATATTTGCATTATATTATATAAATTGAATATTATAAAAGTATCACATTTAAGATTTCCAAAGCCTTTTATGTGTTATTTGATCTTCACAACAACCCTGAGAGAAGTTCTAGTTATTGTCCTCATTTTACAGATGGGGAAAAACAGGGTGAGTGAGAGAGTTTAAGTGCCCACCCCTGAGGTGACACAGCTACACGTCAGGATTCAAACTTGGGTCCTCCTGCCTCCACGTCCAGTCCTCTACATCCTCTACCACCTAGCTGCCTCGGAGGTCCCTTCTGGCCACGTCCACCTCCCCAAACCCCAGAAGCTAGGGTTGGAGTCGCCATGGAGGGCACAGAGTGAGCTTCTCTGGAGCGAACAGTGAAGGGATTGGGAGGACGACGGATACGCACGGTGCTGGTTTATTTTTAAGCTGCTTGTTTAGTAAAGAAGGCGGAGAAACACATGCCAGCAAACCATACTTTTGGCAAGTGGGAGCCTATAATTAGCTTGTGCATAGAGCTCGGATCTATCCCCAGTTGTACTATGCACAAGGAATCCAATGAAGCCTGGAACTTGAGTCAATCCCAGCAGGTCAGAGCCTCCCTAAAGACCCGTTTAGCTTGGCTCCCTCAGTCCTCAGTGAACAGGGACTGATTCTCCCGGAAGAATGCCTCCTTGTGCTAACCCAAAGGTGAGGAATAAGTCATCTAAGTGCTAAAACAGCCAGTAATTGGAGAGGGATGAGGCTGAAGCAGCCTCTTCTCTCAACATCAGTTACACGAAGAAAGAAAGCAAGAGTTCAGGGGTCTGGGTTCCATTCCTGACATGCCCAGGTTTGATGCACCAATGGCCAAAGCATGTGAAGGGACATGGAGTTTCCCTATCTGTAAAAAGAGGAGCTTGGATGAAAGTGTCTCCTGCTCCAGCATCCTAGGATGCCATGATTCCTAGACCACCCTCCCACCCCTGGCTCAAGCAAGTCTTCATCTAGGCCAGTGATTCCCAAAGTGGGCACCACCGCCCCCTGGTGGGTGCTGCAGCAATCCAGGAGGGCAGTGATGGCCACAGGTGCATTTATCTTTCCTATTAATTGCTATTAAAATTTTTTTTAATTCATTTCCACGGGGCTAAGTAATATTTATTTTCTGGACCCTCAGCTATGTGGCAAATGGTCTTTATAAGAACACTAGCTCCTAGGGACAGCTGGGTGGCTCAGTGGATTGAGAGTCAGGCCTAGAAATGGGAGGTCCTGGGTACAAATCTGGTCTCAGAAACTTCCCAGCTATGTGACTCTGGGCAAGTCACTTGACCCCCACTGCCTAGCCCTTACTGCTCTTCTGTCTTGGAGCAATACTTAATGTTGATTCTAAGACAAGAGGTAAGGGTTATTTTAAATTTTTTTAAAAATCACTATCCCCATCAAGCTTCTCATTGACTCAATTTTGCCATTTGTGAAATGGAAATGATGGATGTTGGGGACATGGCGAGGATGGATGAGTAAATGCCTGAAAAGCATGTTGAGCCTGTCTGGAGAAGAGACTGCTAAAAATAGGAAGCTCTGCTCCATAGAGGAGAGGAGGAGGAGGGAGATGAATAGAGTGTTTATGTCATGGGGAGATGGAGTGGAGCCAGGCCCAGAGCCAGGCTGCTCATTATTGAGTTTCCCCACATGTGCCTCCCTCCCGACCGGCCGTCTGTTAACAGAGATCGCTTCAGGGACTTGTGCCAGACACATCACTCTCGAAAAGGGCTTGAGGGCCCCAAACGAGGTGAAAGTCCCTAACTGTTTGCCAGGGTAGATCTATCTGACTTTAAACCAGGTTCTAGACAATTCAGTTTGCCTCTCTCAGAGGCTTAGTTTCCACAATTCTATTCATAGAATCTCAGACTTGGAGCAGACTGTCTCATGGAATTCACAACTTACCAAGAATTCCCTCTACCACATACCCAACAAGTGGGCATCCAGGCTCTGCTCTCCTGAGTTGCTGCCCACAACCTTCGAGGCATCCAAGGTGGCACATACCACCTTTTTTTTAAACTCTTCCCCTTCTGGCTTAGAATCAATACTGTGTACTGGTACCAAGGCAGAAGAGCATTAAGGGCTGGACAATGGGGGTCAAGTGACTTGCCCAGGGTCACATAGCTAAGAAGAATCTGAGGACAGATTTGAACCCAGGTTCTCCCATCTCTAGGTCTGGCTCTCAATCCAATGAGTCACCCAGCTGCCCCCAAGCACATCCCACTTTTGGAAAACTCTCATTGTTAGGCAATGTTTCCTTACATTGAATTGATTTTTTTTAATCCTTACCTTCCATCTTGGAATCAATACTGTGTATTGGTTCCAAGGCAGAAGTGTGGTAAGGATGAGGCTAAGTGACTTGCCCAGGGTCACACAGCTGGAAGTGTCTGAGGCCAGATTTGAACCTAAGACCTCCCAACTCTAGGTCTGGCTCTCAATCCACTGAGCTAACCAGCTGCCCCCTTACATTGAATTGAAATCTGCCTTCCTGCAATTTTCATCTTCCTAACAATCCACCTAAGACACACATCTCATGGAAGTACCAACCAGTGAGTCTGATCTCTATAACAAATGTGAGCGGTTGTGGATTTATGGTTTCTAATTCGTGTATTTTTTTCCAGGTGGGAGATGCCGTCTTGGACAACGCTCGGCTTATGCTGCAGACCGAGAATACTCAAGCTTGTGCTGAAGATTTTAAAGAGAGGTAACAGTCATCTATGGACCTTTGTCTCTGTGCCAGCAGCCCTTGTCTTCCACCCCAGTCTGTCCTTGAGTCCTTATTTTTCATCTTCCTCATCGGATATTTCTTGAACCACCCCATAACACTTGGGACTAGAGACACAGTAACAGAGTAATGACAGTATGATGAGCCCGGGCTTTGGAGTAAGAGGATCTGAGTTTGAATCCTGAGTCAGCTTCTTAGCTATGTGATCTCTCTCTTTCTCTGAGCCTCAGTCAGTTGATAAACATTTATTAAGTGCCTAGTGTGTGCCAGGCTCTGTGCTAAGTGCTAGGGCTACAAAGTAAGATAAAAATAGTCCCTGCCTTCTATAGTCTAAGAGGGAGAAGACTGCAGATAATTATGTACAAACAAGCTCTAGAAAGGATAAACTGAAAGTAATCAATAGAAAGAAGGTGTTAGAATTAAGGATCATAGGGAAAAGCTTCCTTTAGGTTGGATTTTAACTGAAACTTGGAGGAAGAAAAAGGCCAGGGAAGCCATGAGGTAAACATGAGGAAGGAAAGCATTGCAGACATAAGAAACAGCAGAGAAAACGACTGGGGTTGGGAGATGAGAGATCTTGGGGGAGGAAGAGCAAGACCAGTATAACTGGATCATAGACTATATGATAGGAAGGTGTAAGGTATAGAAAGACTGGAAAGATAGGAAATGAAGGAGCTGGACTAGAAGAGGGAATCAGGAAGACCTGAATTCAAATCTGGCCTGAGACACTAGCTGTATGGTCCTGGGCAAGTCACTTAATCCTGTTTGCCTCAGTTTCCTCATCTGTAAAATGAGCTGGAGAAGGAAATGACAAACAACTCCAGTATCTTTGCCAAGGAAACCCCAAATGTGGTCATTAAGAGTCAGACCCAGCTGAAAATGACTGAACAACAATAACAAGACTAGAAGAGGACCTCTAGGGTCCTTTTCAGCTCTTATCTAATTTAGACACTGTACTTAATCACTGGGAATATATGTAGTCCAATCCTCTTCCTGAACTAGAATCTTGTCTCTAACCTAGACAACGTGTGGTCATCTAGCCCAGAAAAAGTAGCAACTCAATATCTTCTCCTTTGTTTCTAAGAAGCTTATCAGTAAAAGAGGAAGAGAATCTGTAGCTATACACGGTAATTATGTGACTATATGATAGGAGAATATAATACACTGGGGACTAGCCAGCTGTTAATTATAGAAAGTCTCTAAGTGGGGCAGGAATTTAGAACCATAACAAAAGATGACACATGACCTTTGTGACTGTGAGCAAATTATTTAACCTCCCTAAGCCTCAGTTTCCTCCTTAGTAAAATGATAGGGGTGCAATAAATGGCCTCTGTGGTCCTTTCCAACTCCATATCTGTTATTCCATAATGCTTTCTGAGACTCAGTTTACCCATCTGTAAAGTGAGAGGGTAGGACTAGATCATCTGTGAATGTCCTATCTGTTCCTATAACATTCTACGAAAGGGATGCAATTGGGGGTGGGGGGGCGGGGATTGAGGATAGAGATGATTCCATATTTCTTGGACTGAGAAAGGGAATATGAGCCAGAGAAGAGAACTGAGATTCAGGCTCCAAAATCCCAGGTACTTGTTTGACAGCTCTCCTTGATGAACATAAGTCATTTCTCTATGACTCACTTGCTTTTCCGTCTTAGGTTTGTAATGACTTCCTATAACCATAATCAAATGAACCAACGATCCACCAAAGTGTCTATGATCCCCAACCATCAAAGCTTTATAAACGAATTAAGAGAAGGACTGAGACAAGCAACAATTCTGATTAAGTGCTAACTTGAATGGTATCAATTTGTAGGAATTTGCTATCTTTTATAGGAATTGCTATAGATTGTAGAAATCAATTGTAAGTGTCGATTTGTAGGAATACAGAGAAAGGGAGAAAGGGACCTCCACGAAACCTAAAGTCATCAAAGAGAAGTTAATAGAAGAGGGAGGGTGTCCTGTGATCATCAAAATGGAGCGAATGGTGAAAGAAGGAAGAAAGAGTGGCTATTGCTAAGCTTAGAAGAACATCCACAGGGAAAGTGATACCATTCCTAAAAGCCTTGCAGATCCTCTGAGAAATAAGCTGCTAGGACCACACCAACTCCTGCCCAATGGGCAGGTGAGGATGGCAAGACTCCCACGGGCACTGGGGGGGCTTCCCTCTGCCTGAGCTCATGTGACCCAATCCCAGAGGAGCAGAACAACTTGATGTTTCTTTTCTTTTTAAAGCATCTCCTTTTCCTGTTTGCCCCACTTATGAAGACTCTTTTGAGAATATTTCTAGGAACAAAAGGCTAAATGCTTTGTCAAAGGACTATTGGGTCATCTGACAGGAGAAGTATCAACGATCCCCTGTGTACAGACAGGAGAAACTAAGGTACAAGAAGCTGGCCCAAGTGTCAAAGTTATGTGAAGGAGCAATAATGAGGAGACTCCAGACCTTAGAGGACAGTTGCAACCCACAGAGTGATCCCTCCATGAAGAATCAGTTAAGGACCCCCAAAGCATCATAGATGCATCGATCTGAAGGCTGGAAGGAACCTTAGCAGTCCTCTAGTCCAGCCCCATCATTTTACAGATAAAGGAAACTGAGGCCCATCAACGTTTAATGACTTGCCCAAGGTTTCTGAACTGAAGCTGTGACTTTAAAGGTAGTTCTCCTGACCAGCCCTGAGCTCCAGATAAAGCCTTCCCTACTAACCCAGCACTCAGACTTTAAACCCCAGGCAGGAAGTAAGTAGCCTACCCAGGCAGCTAATGAGAGTTCAACTGTCACAACTTGAATTTGAACAAATGGAGGTGTGGTGACAGTGGTGAGAGTGATTGAACGTGTTCTCCAAAAGCGTGCTGCTGAGGGAGGGCTCTCTTTTGGTTCTTGTCTGTCATGTAATTAGTGCGATGGTATCATTTATAATATGGTTTTTCTTCCCTTTGGGTTAGTTACCCAGCTGTGATGATTAAGTTCCTTTGTCTGCAGATATGAAAATGAGCAGCCCTTCCGCAAAGCAGCCGAAGATGAAATTAACTCCCTGTACAAAGTGATTGATGATGCTAATTTGACTAAAATGGATCTCGAGAGCCAGATTGAAAGCATGAAAGAAGAACTTGCTTTTTTGTCAAGGAACCATGAAGAGGTGGGTCAGAGTGTGGGGTGTGTCTGGCCAGTGATTACAAACGGAGCTAGTCAGTTTTAGGTGAAGAAGAAGAATAAAAGCTTTTTCTATATAAGTATTTGCAAATAAAATATTATCTCATTGCATCTTCACCTCATTGGAACCATCTGCCTGGGAGGCAGTTTTACTGTTATCCCCATTTTAGAGATGATGGAACTAAGGCAGATAAGGGTTAAAATGACTTTCCCAGGGTCACACAGCTAGTAAATGTTCAAGCCAGGATTTCAAGTAGGTACTTTGGGAATAATCAAATCATTTTAAGAGATTAGGAAACTGAGGCTGAGAGAGGTAAAGTGACTTAACCAGGATAATACAACTACTGAGGTAGGATTTGAACTCGGGTTTTCCTGACCCCAGGTACAGTGTTCTATCCACATCACAATCTGGTTACCTCTTGTAAAAAGGTCTCTCATAGATAGGTTACAATCTGTCTAGCTCAGAGAAATAATTATCTAGAAAGGAGGTGAGGACTTCCAAGGTTATCTAATCCATTCCTCTGCAGTAAACTGCTTTGGATTCAAAACTATCTACAAAGATGAATTTCTGATTGTATGCCTGGCACATAACAGGTGCTTAATAAATATTTGCTGATTGATTGAGCTAAACCAGTGGTTCCCAAACTTTTTTGGCCTACTGCCCCCTTTCCAGAAAAATTTTTACTTAGCCCCCTGGAAATTAATTTTTTTAAATTTTAATAGCAATTAATAGGAAAGATAAATGTACCTGTGGCCATCACCGCTCTCCTGGATCGCTGCAGCACCCACAAGGGGGCAGTGGCACCCACTTTGGGAATCACTGATCTAAAGCAAGAGTATTTAACCTTCTTTGGTCCAGACTATTGAAGTCTATGTATAGAGCCCTTCTCCCAGTCGTGTTTTCAAATGCATAAAACAAGATACGTAGGATTACAAAGGAAACCAATTATATTGAAATAGTTATCAAAATATTTTTTAAAAACCAAGTTCACATTTCTCCATCTCCTTTCCCTTCCCCCCCTCTCTCTCTATCTCTCCCTCTGTCTCTCTCTCTCCCTCTGTCTCTCTCTCTCTCTCTCTCTCTCTCCATCAAGCCAAAATCTGCCTCTCTCTAAAATCTTCAACCAAAATGATGACTTCCACTGCCAATGCAGAGAATGAAGGAGTCTCTTCTTGTGACTAACCTTAATCTGTCTAGCCACTAAACCTATCTTCTCTTGTTTCTGGCATCAGTAGTAATCAGGGCAGCCAGCCATTGGCCCTCATGTAATCTTCCATAAATTCCCAATTCTGCTATCTGGTCTCAGATGAGTCACCTGCTCGTGGGAAGATCATGGTGATCATGGGGAGAAGTGCCCAATTACCAGACTGGCTATCAGCTCTATTCTTCACTTTGCTCAGATCTTACAGTTATTTCAGGAAGAAAGAAAAGGAAGCCACTATTTCAGGGTGGGTTTCCCTGGCAGGATTATCCCTCCGCTCATTCTGAGAGCATCTCTAAAGTGGGTGTTGCTTTTAGGACGTGAAGGTGCTATACAAACAGCTGGCCGGCTCAGAGCTTGAAGGAATGGATGCTCCCATTGGAACTGGCTTAGATGACATTCTGGAGACCATCAGAATTCACTGGGAAAAGGACATAGAGAAGAACCGGGCAGAAACGGGGGCCTTGCTCTACGCCAAGGTGAGTGGCAGTGTCCTTGTCGGTAGCCCTGACCACCACCCCCATCACCCCCACTTAGAATGTTCTTTCAACTGAGAAAACAAAATAAACAGAGAATATAACAAACTAAAATGGATTTCATTCTCCCCACACCCATTCCCAAGTCCTATGATTTTGAGAACTGGGAAGAAAGGAGAAGCAGAAGAAGAAATAAGGAAAAGGAGAGAAGAATGAGGAAGCAGTGGGGGGAAAGAGCAGAAGGGGAAAGTAGGAGGCATGCTGCCCAGGGCATACCAAGCAGGAGAAGCAATGTGAGAGAGTGGATGGAAAGAGCTGTCTTCTGAGGCAGGAAGATCTGAGTTCAAGTCCTTCCTCTGACATAGTCTTCCTGGGTGTCCCTGGGTGTGCATTTATTTTTCTTAGTGCCACAGGCAACTCTCTATTAGTTGCAGAACTGCCTTCGTAGAACTTTCACTGGACTCCAGATTTAGTACTAGGAGAGACTTCAGAAGTCATCTAATCCAATTCCTTCATTTTATAGATGAGCAAACAGGTTTACTGAGGTTGAATGACTTGCCCAAGGCCATGCCTGGGCAAAGTGCCTCAAAAGATTCTCCACCCAAACCTAATGAGAGGTTCAGAAAGCAGGTGAAAGAGAACTTTTTAGTTCCTTTTAAATTCTCTATTTCTTTTTCTTTTTTTCCCCTTAAATTGAGGGGGAAGTAGTTTTTTAAAATTAATTTTATTATTATTATCATGCAAAGAACACATCCATATTGGTCATTATTGTAAGAGCACACTCATCCAAAACCAAAACTATATAATTTTATGTTTTTTTAATCATTTCCAAAAATGTTATTTTTTCCCAATTACAAGTAAAAATTTTTTTAATATTTTTAAAAAAAATTTGAATTTTCTCTTTCCTTCCACTCCTCCCCTCACTGAGGAGGCAAGTAATTTGATATAGGCTATATACAATGCAAAATAGATTTCCAGATTAGTTATGTTGTGAAAGAAAACATAGGGAAAAAAAGAAAAATTTAAGTATACTTTGATCTTTCTCAGGAGGCAGATAGCATTTTTCATCATGAGTCCCTCCGAATTGTCTTAGGTCACTATATTGCTGAGGATAACTAAGTTATTCAAAGTTTGTCATCTTTAATATTGTTCTTACCATATACAGTGTTTTCCTGGTTCTGCCCACTTCACTTTACATCAGTTCCTTTAAGTCTTTTCAGGTTTTTCTGAAAGCATCCTGCTTATCATTTCTTATAGCACAATAGTATTCCATCACATCTTATATCTCAACTTGCTCAGCCATTCCCCAGTTGATGGGTCCCCTCCATTTCCAATTCTTTGCTGCCAGAAAAAGAGCTGCTAAAACTATTTTTTCCCTCATAGCCTTTTGAGCACAATTCCAAATTAATCTCCAGAATGGTTGGGTCACTTCACAACTATACCAACAGTGTATTGATGCCTCAATTTTCCCATCTCCACTCCAACATTTATCATTTTCTTTTTCTATCATATTAGCTGATCTGATTGGTGCAATCTGTTAGGTTCCCCTTCTTAAATTATTGATATTTTGTTTTTCACAGCAAATGGTCTCCAACAAACACAAGAACAAGTCCCCTTACAAGGTTCCTTCCCTGAAAAGGAATTTATAATAACTAATATTTATATGGCTCTTTAAGATTTATTAAGGGATTTACTTACATTATTTTTTAAACCCTTACCTCCTATCTTAGAATCAATACTAAGTATCAGTGCCAAGGCAAAAGAATGGTAGGAACCAGACAATTGGGGTTAAGCAACTTGCTCAGAGTCACATAGGTAGGAAGTGTCTGAGGTCAAATTTGAACCCAGGACTTCCCATCTCCAAGCCTGACTCTCTATCCTCTGAACCACCCAGCTGCTGCTTTTATCTATATTATTTAAGCTTACCAACAAACCCTTGAAGAGGTAGACAATATTATTTTTATTATCTCCATGAGAAAGCTGGTTCTTAAAGATTAGATGATTTACTCAAAGTTCTATAACTAGGAAGGGACTAAAGTGGGATTTAAATTAAACTCTTCCTAACTCAAAAGTTCTGTAGTAACAAAAAAGGTACTCTGTAGTAACAACACTGAGTATTGTAACTGACCACAGTTCTGTTGCCTCTCCGAGGGGATGATGCTTACATCTTTGTTGCTGCTGTGTAGAGTATATGGTTCTTCTGGTGTTGCTTTCTTTGCTCTGCATCAGTTTGTTCAAAATCATGTTCTGAAGTCTTCATATTTGTTATTCTTTATGGTGCCATAGTGAAAAGAAAGCCAATAAAACCTGGGTTCCAGGTCCTGGGACTCACACAAGTCAGTTAACCTGTAATGTCCCCAAACAATTCTCTAAGACTCTAAGTTGAAAAGAAAATAGTGTTTTGCATTGGTAAAAGGACTTCCTATCAGAAATATCAAATTCACTGCCCAAGTAACCAGCAAAACTCTCCAGTGTGACCCATATCAGATTAAAATACAACTGGGAAATATTTATTAAAATACATAAAAGTTCATTACAACATACATAATGTTAATTTGTGGATTTCTAAGTTAATATGCTACTAGTTTCTATTTGAAACTACTCGAAAGCAATGAAATCATGAGTCAATTAAAAATATAAATACATTTCATTACATTCATCTGCCCTAATTTGTTCAGCAACTCCCCAATTATTGAGCACATTTTTGTTTCCAGCTCTCTGTTCTCACAGGGAATACTGTCATAAATATTTTGGGGATATGTGTCAATAACATCCTTAGGACATGGTCCCAGGACTGAAGTCTCTGGGTCATTGAGTATGAAGAATTCAGTAACTCCTCCATCATTCCAAGTCATTGTCTCTATCCTTCCCAATGTCATTGTTTCATTTTCTTTCACACTTCCATATTTCTTCTTGAAGGACACCCATCCCCATTGCCTTAGTCTAAGATGGCTGTCCTTTTGGACAAGTCTCTACCCTTTTCTAATGATCACATTTTCCCTATCCACTCTTACTATGAGAAAGCTGATATATCAAGACCCCTCAGTTTCTAGAATCGTGTTTTTATTGTGAAAGTGGAGGCAGCAATAGCTTTAGAAACTTTCATTCATGAAAGCTAGATAATGCAATAATCACATGTGGAACTTCAATTTAGGAAAACCTGAGTTCAAATCCTCTCTTAAACACTTAGTAGCTTTGTAATGGGGCAGTTTGTTTAACCATTTAGCCTCCATTTCCTGTCCAATAAAATGGAAATGATAAAACACCTACCTCCCAGGATTGTTATAAGGATTAGATGAGGTGATATATATCAATAGCTTTACAAATCTTAAAGTGCTCTATAAATCGTAGCCTTTATAAATTCTATCCATTCAATAAACTATTCAATTCAATAAATTCAATTTTTTAATTTTTAATTTTAAAATTCAATAATCTGCCTCCAGATGGGTTCTACTGGAAATAAATACTGGAAAGAGCTGGGTTTGGAGGGTTAAGACCTGGGTTAGAGTCTTGCCTTGCAATTTAGCAACTGTGTGAACTTGGCACATTACCTGACCTCAGTTTCTTTATCTGTAAAGGAGATATAATTATACTACACTATCTATCTCACAACATGGTCAAGAGCAGTCAATTAGATAACCTATGCAAAGCAGAAGTTTTAAACCATAAAGCTTTTAGTGAAGATGAGCATTTCTCATTCATGTTAATATCAGGTGGGCCATACTCTGGGGAGAGATTTTTTTAAAATAATTAAGATGTTGAATGACCAAGACAACACTTTATTTGAAATATAAGATGTGAAAATCAGAAGATACACAGATCAATGAACATTTCTTTATGTGTTGGGAGCTGGCTATTATACCCCCTTCCCCACATTCCTTGAGCTTCTTGGACAGCCTGCTTCTCTAGGATTTTACCATCAGCCCCTCTGCCATCACCCTGAATTATGATTGCTCAACATTCATAGTTCATAGGATTATAGGTCATGGATTCAGAGCTAGAAGAGAGCTCATCAGTGATCTGGGAGAACCTTCTCACTTCACCTAGGAACCTAGACAGATTCAGTAACTTGTCCAAAATCATACAGTCAGGAAGTGACAAAGCCAGGATTCCAATCCAGGATCTATGACCACAATGAAAAGAAATAACTCTGCCATTCTGCTTCTCTATATCTAGAATAAGCCTTAGAAATCATCTAGTCCAGAAATTCTTAATATGGGATCCAAATTTGGATTTTTTAAAAATATTTTTATAATTCTATTTTACCTGCCCCCCAACTATTTATATTTATCACATATGTATATATAAATAAAAATATATGTGTATAAGTACATTTATTTATGTACACACCTAAACATATATATAATTATATTACATATAATTTTAATAATTACTTTTGACAATTCCATACATGACTGGCTTCTTTTGTAATCCTCTGTATTTTATATGGGGCAGCTAGGTGGCACAGTAGATAGAGTGTCATGCCTGGAGTCAAGAAGACTATTTTCCTGAGTTCAAATCTGGCCTGTGATACTTATTAGATGTGTATCCCTGGACAAGACACTTAACCTTGCTTGCCTTAGTTTCTTCACCTGTCAAATGATCTAGAGAAGGAAATGGCAAACCACTCAAGTGTCTTTGACAAGAAAACCCCAAAAGAAATCACAAAGTGTAGGACTTTGTGTCCGACTGACTGAATGACAGTCATGACTGAACAAGAACTGAACAAAATTTTATTTTATACATTTAAAAATTTGATTCAGAGAAGGCGTTCTAGGGCCTCATCAGACTACCTAAAGGGCCCACGATGCAAAAAAGGTTAAGAACCCCAAGCAGTAAACATGGAAAAAGATTTTAAAATATTTTTTTTAAAAAGCCAAAAAAAAAAAAAGAACTCCAAGCAACCCTCCTCATTTCACAAAGAAGGAAACTAAGGTCTAGGGAGGGAAAGTGAACTACCCAAGGTCAAATAACCAGTAAGCAGCAGAACTAGAACAAGAATCCAGGCCCCAGGCCTGATTCTAGCTCTGTTCACCATACCATATTGACGAGAACTGGTGCCTTCTTCCTAGTTATAGGAATTCTTTGGTCATTTCTTATCATTAGGGAAAAAAAACTCCCAACAACCCTGTCTGTCGTCTTTATAGCTCAACCTATGCTAGCTTGTGAGTCTGTTGGTATCCACAGGGTTTATTGACTGGAGGCCAAGTTTGGGGGGTGGTGAGCCAAGAAAGCCCTACAGAGATGTTTGCTTTCCTGTGTTTTCTTTGGCAAACTTGGAGGGAACTGGAAAACCCAGCTTCTATAGCAATTTTCCTGGGGCAGGATAAAGAGTGGGGGTTGGAGTTAGACCCATTTTAAGAGCAGCTACAGCAAGCAGCCCAACAATTCCTCCTAAAACGTAAGGAGTAAGTTCGCTCTCCTCCTTGGCCTGTTGGGCTATCTGCTACATCTTTAAATTAAGTTTAAGTTAAGACTTAAATTTTTGAAGTCTTCCAGTGATGGGGGCTGACCAGAGGAAGCCAAGGATGTCCACTAGGGTACAAAATAATCATGGAATACCACTGTTAGCTTTAATTTGATGGTTGGCTCTTTAATAATGATTTAGAATCATAGTTGATAGTAGCTAAACCTCAAACTCCTATGTAAAGGAGATGATTAAATTAAAGGTTTACCATGGTGTCAGTCCTTAGGGGGGAGAGGGAGGAATCTTCCATCATTGGGGAAGGAACGTCTTTATTTGGGGCTCCTAGGGTTCTGGAGAATATCAGAGACCAACTAGTTCAAATCCCTCATTTTACAGATGAGGAAACTGAGGCCCAGAGAGTTGAAGTAACTTGTCCAAGGAGAAGAAAAAATGGAAAGGATGGTTGAGTTTAAAGAGGGGGGAAAGTAAATCTGTGGTCCATGAGATCATCTAAGAATGAGGAAAATGATTTCCCCAAAAGATGATGTGTTTAGTCCCAAGGTCATGTGGCAAGGAGCTGACTAGGACTAAAGACCAAGTCTCTTGACATCTAGTCCTATATCCTCACTACCATATTGCACAATGGGCTTAACTTGTATCTCATGGAAATGTGGCACCTTATATTGAGATAGAAGGAGAGATCAGGACTTTTTATTCTTCTCTTTCTACTCACAGGACAGGATTAGGAAGTCCTGCCAACCTTCTTCTTGCCCTTTTTCTCTCCCAAGTATGTGCTTTGATTTTCCTCCAAAGTTGGATATTTATCCAGGATCTATAAGACAAACTACGAAGGGAAGATTCACAACAATCACTGGCTCCCTAGTGCTTCTGGGATGAAATACAAGCTCCCATGCTTGATATTTAATGCCTTTCCCAACCAGTCTTAACTCTGTACTTTGCTTTAATCCACTGGCAATATATATATATATATATATATATATATATATATATAATCCACTGGCAACCACTCTAGGATCTTTGCCAAGAAAACTCCACAGACAGTGTTGGCAGGCTATGGTCCATGGGATCAAGAAGAGTCAGGCATGACTAAGTGACTGAACAACAACAATCTTTGTACATGTTGTTTTCCCACAAGTGGAGCATGACTCCCCCCCCCCCCAGGATAGGATTATAGCATGTTTTGTCTGCATATCCCTAGTGCCTAATACAATGCCTAGCACACAGTAGGCACTTTAAAAATACTTGTCAAATTGAATTGAAGGATTGGGCGGCCAAGACTGGTTCAGCATGATACAATGGACAGAGGACTGGCCTCAAAGCCAAGAAGTCCCCTTAATTCCAGTCTTTTCTCTGCTATTTTGGCAACATGACCCTGGGCAAGTCACTTGAGTTCTGAGGGCTCCAGGTGAGTTCCCTAAAGGTGGTCCCATCCTGAATGGACAGAGAGAGTTTCTTTGGCCAGTCAAATCACAGATCTAGTCCATATCTCCATCCCTAGCCCCTAATTATGAGCAGATCAA
Organism: Gracilinanus agilis; assembly: GCF_016433145.1. Lineage (NCBI taxonomy): Eukaryota > Metazoa > Chordata > Mammalia > Didelphimorphia > Didelphidae > Gracilinanus > Gracilinanus agilis. Next base: position 42,645,000 of record NC_058134.1, read on the forward strand.
GCATTTTTTTTCTAAGTAAAGGCAGACTTTTCATTTAATTCTTTTGATCATATGCCCTACTGAGCAAATCCACATGCTAAGAGAACTGGAAAATGCTGGACTAAGAGAGCTGGGGAATGGACCTTGCTTCCGAAAAACCTCACTCCCCCTTCCTCGGTGGAGTAACCACTCCTCTGTTGGTGAGTTCCATCAGCACTCCCAAACATTATTTTTAGGAGCAATAAAACCAGTTTGAAGTGTTTCTAGGGGGGTAGCCAGGTAGGTCTGGAATCAGGAGGAATCTGGGTTCAAATCTAGCCTCAGATACTTCCTAGCTGTAGGACCCTAGAAAGTGTCTGAGGCCAGATTTGAACCCAGATTCCTCCTGAACCTGGGCAAGTCACTTCAGCACAATTGCTTATCCTTTGCCCTTCTGTCTTAGAGTTGTTAGTAAGACAGAAAGTAAAGATTAAAAAAAAAAAAAGAAAGTGGTTCTTTGGCACACTTCACTGGCAATTTCCAGATGTATCCATCAAATTCCTTCTGACTTATTTAAAGTTATGCTTTCCATCTTGTATGCACAATAGCATGCAAATGTAATCAAGTGATTAAAAAGTCAGTAATCTCTGATGACATTACAAAATGTCAACATTTCCCTTGTCAGGAAAATACAGATGGAAGGGAAAAAAGAGGCCCCTCCCCTCCTGCCTTTTTAAGAGCCGAAACTTCATGCTGTTTAGAAAGCCTTGGGACCCACTTAGCTGCATCTCATTACACAAACTATACACTGGAACAATAAAAAACTCGGCCTCCCAATCTTAGGAGTTGCATCTTGTCTGCTCCCAACAGAAGGAGGAATTGGAAGATGCCAGTTGGCAAGGATATTAGCATCGAACCTATATGGTAATAATGCAGAGACATAAAGACTTCTAAAGATTCCTCAAAGCATATGGAAGTAAAGCATCCTAGGTCAGGGGGAACAGCTTGCTAATGAGTCAGGGATGGAGTGAGTTTTCTCCCTTTGTGAGCCAATTAAATTCAGCTCGCTTCTCTGATGTGTGCCACCCGTTACGTGTAGCCTTGAGGAGAAAGTATAAATGGTGCCGTGTAACCCCCCCACCGAGGAAGAGAAAATAACTGCCCAAAATACGTGTTCTTTAAGTTGGAGGAGAATAAATCAATAGTGACATCTATCTACAAGAAGGACTTTTTTTTTTCCTACCAGTACATAATAATTTTTATAAAATCATCTGATGAGATAGTATAAAAGGAAAGAGCACTGAATTTAGAGTTAGAAAGCCAGGGAGGGAGTTGTGAGGGAGATGACTTTACCAAGCATGACATCACTGTTCATAGTTAATAGTTTTAGACCTCCAAGGAGCCGTTGAAGGGGATCCAGCCCAACCCCTCCGTTTTACAGATGTGGAAACTGAGGTCCAAGGAAATGAAATAATTTTTCCAAAGTCACACAGGTTGTGAGAGCAGTGATTTGAACCCAGATCATATAACTCCAACTCTAGCATCCTTTCCACTGTACCTGAGGCAGAACTTGTGCTCGAATCTTTTCATTCCAAGATCCATACTCTTTACCACTATACTATGTTGTCCATGGTAAACTAGACTGGACTTGCCAAACCAAGATTGTCAAGCATTTCTTAAGCGTTCGCTCCATCATCTAAACCAGTGATTCCCAAAGTGGACACTATCGCCCCCTGGTGGGTGCTGTAGCGATCCAGAGGAGCAGTGATGGCCACAGGTGCGTTTATCTTTCCTATTAATTTCCATTAAACATTTTTTAATTAATTTCCAGGGGGCTAAGTAATATTTTTTCTGGAATGGGGGCGGTAGGCCAAAAAAGTTTGGGAACCACTGATAAACATTCAATTTATCAATAAATTGTTGTCAGGAATGGACAATCATATCCTAGAACATATGTGTGTATAATTTATGGACAGAGACATAATAGAATCTGCTAGAGGAAAATCAGTCTTATGGATGACTTTTCCAAAGTAGGGAAGAAAGCTACAATAGACTGTTTCCTCCTTTAAAAGACTGCCCAGCGACCTTGAACCATGGTTATTGACCCAGCCTTCTTGATAGGGAGTGCCTCCCCCTGAGCATCCCATCAATCAACAAAACATTTAATAAGCCCCTCCTATACTATACGTGAGGGGCTCCTATACTATACGTGGCAGCTGAGTGACTCAGTGGATTGAGAGCCAGGCCTAGAGACTGGAGGTCCTAGGTTCAAGTCTGGCCGCGGACACTTCCAGCTGTGTGACCTTGGGCAAGTCACTTGACCCCTACCGCCCTCCCTTACCACTCCTGGGCCAAGGACGTCCCTAGCCCAGATGAAAAAAGGAGGAGGGTTGGGCGTGGGGCTAGCAACCCGACCCTGTAAAAACTACATCTGCTAAAGAAACTGCAACCTAAAGTAGGGGCAGCTGGGCTAGCTCAGTGGATTGAGAACCAGGCCTAGAGACAAAAGGTCCTAGGTTCAAGTCCGGGCTCAGACACTTCCCAGCTGGGTGACCCTGAGCGACCCATTGCCTACTGGTTGTGGCCCTATGCTCCTAGAATGGAGTCCCAGGATAAAAAAAAAAATACTATATGTAGATATACACTATACATATATATGTACACTATACTAGATGTGGGAGTTACAAAGACAAGAGGAAATAATCGCTGCCCTCAAGGAGCTTATATTCTCCTTAAGGGGACACAACACATATACAAGGAAGAAAATACAAAAATTAATAATCATCATCATCATAATAATAAGCAGCAGCCAGGGATAGTAGTTATGATACTGGTACTTCCAACAATGGCTTCAGTGAATTTGTTATTCTGGCACGTAGATCTTACACTAGTCCAAACCAAAGCTTCCTACTCTCCCATCTTTAGTGATTCTCATCCTCATCTTGATACATATATAAACTTCATGAAGACAGGTAACATCTCCCTTTTGTGTTTGTAGCACTAGCACTTTGCACACAGTGGGTGCTTAATAAATGTTTCTTGATGGATTGCTCTTGCTTTTTTTTTTCCCAGATTACTCATAGAGAGAATTTTAATCATTGTTTTCTGACATTTTGCAATCCGTGTTCTTGCCGTCCTCCTCTTCCCCTCTCCTCCTTCCCTGAGGCAGCAGGTATTCTGACAAAGGTCATACGTGTGCTCTCATGCAATATATATTTCCATGTTTATCATGTTGCGAAAGGATTCACTGATCTTGCCACAGATCGTCCTTAGACTATCCACTCAAAGCAATGTGGGTAGAAATTAGGAGATTTGGGTGGAAAAGAAACACAAAAATCTGTTCAAAGATCTTGAGCTGGAAAGGACATTAGGGGGCATCTAGTCCAATTCTTCCTTTACAGATATGGAAGCTGAGGTCAAGTGAGTTGCCTAAGATCACAGATGCAAAGAAGCTATGGATCAGGTCCAGGTCCTCAGAGCCAAAACCTTCTGCTCCTTCTGTTTCGCCACCCTGCTTCTCATTAAAGGCACCTTCTCTAGGATGCCTTTCCCTGTCCCCCGAGTTGCTGCTGCCTTCCCTGCTGAGATGACCTTCCCTCTGCCCTGGGTATATCTTGTATGCACCTCGTTATTGGCGATGTAGGAATGTAAGCTCTTTGAGGGCAGGTCCTGTTTTCCCTACCTGCCCCTTTTTTTATACAGCTAAGTCCCAATTAGTACAAATAATAAGCCCCCTAAAGTTGTTTCTCACATTCAAGTTCATACTGTTCAAAGTAATAATTATGTAAAATATGGTAATTGGTTCCAGCCCAATGAAAATATGCAATGCAAATTCAAATAATGGAATCATTTCAGGGGAGGCATTATTCCCACTAATCAGGACCCAGCTGTATCTCCAAGACTGAGTGCAGAGCCAGGCACATAGTAATTATAATAAAAGCATATTAATAATATAATGAATAAATAAAATAATAGAAATTACAAATATAACTAGTTTAATGAATGCTTGTTGACTGACTAATAAACTGAATATATAAATACATAAAAACTTTTAACGATTCAGAATGGATGGTTGATGAGAACACTTTGCTCTAGTTTTGTTTTGTTTTTTAACCCTTACTTTCTGTTTTTGAATTGATACTAAATATTGATTCCAAGGCTTCTGAAGAGCAGTAAGGGCTAGGCAATTGGGGTTTGGTGACTTGCCCAGGGAGACAGAGCTAGGAAGTATCTGAGGTCAGATTTGAACTCAAGACCTCCTATCTCCAGGTATGGTTCTCTATCCACTGAGCCCCCTTGCTGTCCCTCTTCTAGTTCTTTTAAGAGGAACTAGCCTAGGGCAGGTAGGTAGTGAAATGGTCAGAAAGACTCATCTTCCTGAGTTCAAATTCAGCCTCAGAAATTTACTGACTGTGTGACCCTGACCAAGTCATTTAACCCAATTTGCCTCAGTTTCTTCATCTATAAAATGAGCTGGAAAAGGAAATGATAAACCCATTCCACTATCTCTACCAAAAAAAACCCTAAATGGGGTCACAGAGAGATGAGCATGACTAAATGACAACAAAAGACTTTTTTAACAGATAGGGGCAATTTAAAATCAATTTCCAAAAAAGAACCTTTGTTTTCTCTAACTTTCAAAGTGATGAAGATCTGAAGGAAAAGTTGGGCAAGATGGGTTTCAATTCCTCACTCAAACATGAGCCCTTTGGCATCTCTTTGTCTGCAGCAGCAATCCCAAGTGGTCCAGGCAGCTCGATCCCAAGAGGAAGAACTGGTTGAAGCTCTAAGAGCAGAGTTTCATGATACTGCGTGTGATATTCAGCGCCTTCAAGCAGAGACAGAGTCCTTGAGAACCTTGGTAAGTAAGCAGTTCCAGGTCAGGAACTGTGAGAAATTTTCTGTATAGTCTCCATCTCCTTCCTGCGGTCTTCCAGTTTTTCCAGGGAATTTCCATTTCAATGCAAGGCCCAAATAAACCATCAAGCTCATAAGAGAGTCCTAGTGAAATAGTCTGATTAGCAAGAAATTATAGAATTACAATTCTTTTTTTTTTAAACCCTCACCTTCCCTCTTGGAGTCAATACTGTGTATTGGCTCCAAGGCAGAAGAGTGGTAAGGGTAGGCAATGGGGGTCAAGTGACTTGCCCAGGGTCACACAGCTAGGAAGTGTCAGAGGTCACATTTGAACCCAGGACCTCCTATTTCCAGGTCTGGCTTTCTATCAACTGAGACACTTAGCTGCCCCCGCCCCCCAAGATAAATTAGTAATTTAGGTACTCATTTAGCCTGAGAGAAGTACCTAAGGATCAGCATAGTGTTTTAGGGAGAAGAATGCTGAATATGGAATCAGAGGATATGGATTCAAATTCTACCCTGATACTTACTAGATGTATGACTTAATCTCTCTGGACCTCAGCTTCTTTATTCTAAAATGAGGATGTTGAATCTGGGGGTCCTTTCCTGCTTTAAATGATTCTGTGACTCAAATTCTAATCCTGGCTCTGCCACTTACTGGTTATATAAGTCACGTAAGCCTTCTGGGCACCAGTTATCTGTTTGCAAAGTGAGGGATCTTGATTATTAGCTACTATTTTTGCATAGCAATATAAGGTTTGTAAAATGCTTTATGAATATTAATTTATCCTCCCAACTCTGGGAAGTGGATGCTACTATAAGATTATTAGATCAGATAACATCTAAGGTCTGTTGCAGATAAGGTAGCAAAGTGATGGGCTTGGAATTAAGAAGACCCCAGTTTAAATCCTGCCCTGGAAATGTAACAGTTGTGTGGCCCTGGGCAAGTCATTTCCCTTCCTCTCAGTCTCAGCTTCCTTATCTCTAAAATAGGAATCATAATAGCACCTATTTAACAGAGTTGTTCTAAGATCATGAAATAATATGTAAAGCCCTTTGCAAACCTTAAAGCAATATATAAATGCTAGTTATTATTTTTAACCCTTAATTTCTGTCTTTGAATTAATACTAATATTGATTCTAAGGTAGAAGAGAAAAAAAGGCCCAAATTATGACAGTTAAGTGACTTGCCCAGGGTCATATAGCTCAGAAATCTCTGAGGTCAAATATGAACCCAGGACCTCTCAACTCCACACCTGGCTCTCTAGCTGCTGAGCCACCTAGCTGCCCCTGTTGACTGTAATTATTATTCATCTATGATCCTATGAGCTGTGACTTCATCAGCACTAAGGAACCTTCAGCATGAGACTTCCCTCCAACTGGCCAATCGCCACCCACCCATAGAGGGACTAAAGTCACAAGGAGGTTGCTTGCTTACAGTCACACTAAATAATCAGTATCCAGCTCCAAATTTGAACCCAGAACTCCCCAAACTAGCCCCGGCACTCTCTCCATTGTGTACATTTAGTGTCTCTTCTATTACAATAGTAAGTGGCAAACAGGCACCCCTAGCTTGGCATTTCATCAAAAGCGGGAGCTCCTGACCTTCAATTCTGGTCAGAATTTTGTCCTCATTTTTGTTCTAGGAGCAAACCACAACAGTAATAGTGACAGCAACCCAGCACTTTAAGGATCTGTCCTATGAGGATTAGATGTATTCCTTAATATAGTATTAATTATAATTCATATTATAAATATAATTAATACATATTAATGTATATTCATTAATATGTATTAATTATATTTATATTATTTTGGTTTAAAATATAATTAATACATATTATAAAATGTATTCATTAATATAGTATTCATTATAGTTTATATTCTTATATTTAGTTTAAAATATAATTAATACATATTATATGCATTCATTAATATAGTATTAATTATATTTTATATTATTATATTTAGTTTAAAATACAATTCGTACATATTATATGTATTCATTAATATAGTATTAATTATATTTTATATTATATTTAGTTTAAAATATAACAAATATGTATTATAATATGTATTCATTAATATATAAAAGAAAATAATTAAGATGTTAATACTCTTGGCATCAGGAAGACTTATTTTCATGAGTTCAGATTTAACCTGGCATTTACTAACTGTAGCCAATTCACTTCACCCTGTTTGCCTCAGTTTCTAATCTGACAAAGGAATGAAAAAGGGCAGCTAGGTAATACAGGGCATAGAGTGCCAGTCCTAGAGTTGGGAGGAATTGGATTTAAATCTGGCCTTCTAAGAAGGTAAAGATATGGATATATATGTGTGTGTGTGTGTGTCTGTCTGTCTGTGTATGTATGTATTTATAGTACAAATGGGAAATCATCCCTGAGGGAAGACACTAGCAATTTGGAGAAACAGGAAGAGCCTTCTGAAGAGGACTGAGTCTAAGCCAAGTCTTAAAGGAATCTATGGGAGGCAGCTGGGCAGCTCAGTAGATTGAGAGTCAGGCCTAGAGATAGGAGGTCCTAAGTTTGAATTTGACCTCAGATACTTCCCAACTGTGTGACCCTGGGCAAGTCACTTAGCCCCCATTCCCTACTCTTTACTGCCCTTCTGCCTTGGAACCAATACAAAGTACTGATTCTAAGATGGAAGGTAAGGGTTTAAGAAAAAAAAAAAAAAAGGAATCTAGGAGGTCAAGATGAGAAGAGGAGAGGAATCCATGGGGACAAGCAGAAAAAAAAGACAGTTAGGGGATGGGAAGGGGTGCATCCATCCAATTCAGAACTATCAAGTGGGTCAGCACCACAGAATCCTAGAGTGTATGGAGAAGGGTAAAAACAGAAGATCACAAAGATAGGAAGAGGCCAGGTTGTGAAGATCTCTAAGTGCCAAACAGAGGATTGGATATTTATTCCTAGAGATAATAGGGAGGCACCAGAATTCGAATAGGATATTCCATCAGAGGATCCAATAGGAGCACAGGAAGAAGACTTAGGACATGAAGGGAGAAGGAATGGTTAAGAATCTCAAAGAGAAAGGGAAGAAAGGTTGGGATTTATCTCATCCCAATGAGAAAGTTAAGCCAGAGAGAAAGGAGTCACTCATCCAGAGAGCAGATCAAATCTCTGGGTGGTATCTATCCTGACTTCCAATATAAGAACAGAAAACGTTTTTGCTTGTGCCTTTAAAAATTTTTTTTTTATTGTTACATCCTACCATGTCACCTGGCATATTCACTCAGGCATGTATTCATTTCGTTGAAGGAGGATTGGGGATTTTTTTTAAACCCTTCCCTTCTATCTTGGAGTCAATACCGTGTATTGGCTCCAAGGCAGAAGAGTGGTAAGGGTTAGGCAATGGGGGTCAAGTGACTTGCCCAAAGTCACACAACTGGGAAGTGTCTGAGGTCACATTTGAACCCAGGACCTCCCATCTTAAGGTCTGGCTCTCAATGCACTGAGCCACCTAGCTGCCCCCTTGGGGAATTTCTTGATATATGCCAGGCTCTATTCTAAGTGCTACGTGCTAACCTAGGCAGTTCTCTCAATTGCCACAAGATATGTGGGACCTAAGTCAGCTCTCCTAGATGGAGAATGAGACTCTGACCTCTACGGTAGACTTGAGAATTCTGTCAGGGAAATAAACTGACTGCCTCACCTTAGCCTTCCAGATGAAGTTGGCTTCATCCCATTCTGACATCTGTGAGGACGCCTAGCCAGTGTTGGGCATCTTGCCATCTGCCCTGCCGCAGCATATGTCTTGTTCTCTTTTTCCCTATCCTTCCTTAGGGAGGAATAATCAAATCTGTTATTTCCACAGGAAAGGAGGTAACAATCTATTGCCTTCCCTGTGACTGTCTAAGACTAAATAAGACTAAAACTCACTTCCCTGGCCCCCCTCCCTCTATTCAAATAGAAACTTCTTTAAGAGCCAAATTTGTCTCATTTTTGTATTTGTATCTCCAGCTCTTGGCACAGTGCCCAACGCATATTCAACAGTTAATAAGATGCTTGTTGATTGACTATGGTAGCTCTAGGAGACTAGAGAGCTAAAGCAGCCATTCTATCACCAGACACTTGTTCGCCTTCCTGCCTAATAGAAAACAGCTGTAAATACAGTGTCAGCTGTGCAGCTAATGGGAAAAGAAACCTTCCCCCACCCTGAAAGCCTGAAGAATAACTTTGGAGGAACAGACTCTTAAGGCTTAAGGATCTTAAAGAAAAAGGGGAAATCTTGGGGAACTGAGACTTTATAGAAATTCCTTCCATTTCTTTGGATTTAACCTTTAGCAAAGACTTCCCCTCACAACCACCCGATGCAGGAGGAGACTTCTTATTATATGGATTTTATAAATGAGGAAACAGTCTCAGAAATCCGTGACTTGCCCCTCGTCATATGGCTAACAAACATCTGAGATAGGATTTGAACCCAGCTTTGCTGCCTAAGCCTAAGATACTCTCTTGACTGTATCTTGTCTCTTTTTTAGCTCTGATAGACTTGGTCCTAAGTCTCATTGTCCATTATTAGTCTTTCTTTGCCTCCTAGCTCAGGAATCCTGATTAAGACTGGAGAGGATCCAAGTTGTCCCACAACTCTGAGGCGTCATATGTTATCTTCCCATTTCTATTATTGATGTGGACACACTGAAGTCCCAAGAGGGCTCATTCTGCACAGTGGGCAGGATTGCCTGCATAACGTAGAAGGCTCTAGACCTTCTTTGTTTAAATTGGCAGCCTTGTCCTAATAATGATGTTTGAGGCCTCCTAAGCTGCATGTTCCATCAATTGAGATCAGGAATGTAATACAAGGCCAGAAACCACAGAGGTTCCCTTCTAAGAGAGAAAAAAAAGGAGGGAGGGAGGAAGGGAAGGAGAAAGGAGGCTTAGCAGTTCAGCAAGTTGCTGTTTAACACCCAGATTTTTGATCCTGGGGTGAAATCAACATTTGAGTTGATAGGTTCATAGACTTAGGGCTAAATAGATCCTGAGAGGCCATCTAATCTGGCTTCATCATTTTACATATATAGAAGCCAAGGGCAGGTAGGTAGCACAGCCTGGAAGTGAGTTCAAATCTGGCCTCAGATACTACTTAGCTGCATGACCCTGGGCAAGTCACTTAACCTCAATTGCCTAGCCCTTACTATTCTATCTTGGAACCAATTCTTCATATCTATTCTAAGGCAGAAGGTAAGGGTTTTAAAAAAAAATAGGGAAGTTGAGGTTCATAAAAGTTAAATCACTCTGTATCACACAGCTAATGTGTCAGAGGCAGGATATGAATATCATTTCAGCACTCTGAATAATCCATTATTCTCCAGCTGGAGTTAGGAAAGCTACAGAGATGGTGGTTTTGGACAAGTCATTGCAACTTTCTACGATTCAGCAAAATGAGGAGTTTGGACTTAGATGGCCTCGAAGGGCCCTTCTGTCTCTAAATCCGGGAGCCCGTGATCCTCCCCAATACCTCGGGCTCTGTGAGCACCTGCTGCGTGACTATAAACATTCAGTGACTCCCTTCAGCCTCAGTTTCATCATAAATAAAACGAAAGGGTTACATTGGTCCATCTCTGCAGCCCCTTACAATTCCAATATTCTAGAATCCTTTGCTCCTCCATCCACGGCAGAGCGCCTGTTAACCTCCCAGGCTGAGATTATACCATGGTGGAACTGGATTCCAAGTCTAACGGGATAAGAGCATGTCGGTTCTGGTCTCAGATGGAGAGAGACTGGAGAGGCTGCCACTGTGGACCTGGGGCCAGAAACACTCACAGGAGCCCATTGTCTCATGACCCAGAGGAATGAAGTGGCTTGTGGAAACACCCAGGGAAGGGAAAGCAATACCAGCATCAGAACTAGGTCTTGTAGGTCCTTTCCATGAAGTTCATGATTTCTCCCCATGTAGGTCCAAGCTAAATACAGATACACTGGGGGTTATGATGAGGTAAACTGAGGAAACAGAAAAACCCTTACGCTGATGGATCACATTAATACCAAGTTTCTCCCTGAAAACCCACACATATGTAAGCACAGCCAATGCGAGTGACCACCCACAAGTTAACAAATGTTTTCAAAAAACAAAAAGGTGAGGGGAGAGCGTGTTTCTCCAGTTCAGGGTGGTCTAATTCTGCCACCCACATTGCAGAGATTGGTTTCTAGCTCCTCTTATGGATAGAACTCTATTAGGAAGCCTGACCCAGAGTCCTTTCTTGTTAGACTCATCTTGCCTCTGCAAAATTACCCAGGATCTGGGGCAGCTGGGTGGCTCAGTGAATTGAGAGCCAGACCTAGAGAGGGGAGGTCCTGGGTACAAATCTGACCTCAGACACTTCCTACCTGTGTGACCTTGGGCAAGTCACTTAAGCCCCATTGCCTAGTTCTTACTGCTCTTCTGCCTTAGAATTGATTCTAAAACGGAAGGTAAGGGTTTTAAAAAAAAAATTTACCTGGGATCTGCTCCAATGTCTACATCTGGAGAGGCTGGACCAGGGATGATGCTCCTGCCTCTACTGAATGGCAGCTGTTTACAACAGCTCCCAGGTAGCCAGTATGCAACATCTTGATTCAATTTAATAATTCATCATTAAATTATTACTATTAATATAATTATATAGTATGATATAGTTCATTATAATTAATAGTAATTAAATAATCCCTTAGACTTTTTTTTAACCTTTCTCTGTATCTTCAGCATGAAGAACAGTACCTGGTATGAGTAAATATTTAATAAATGCTTGTCAACTAAGCATGTATTAAGTACCTATTATATACCAGGTAGCTAGGTGACCTGGTGGAGGGAGTGCTGTGCTTGGAATCAGGAAGACTTCCATTCAAATTCTGCCTCAAACACTAGTTGTATAACTCTGGGCAAGTCTGCCTCAGTTTCCTCATCCATAAAATGAGGCTGATAATGCCACCTACCTCATAGCATTGTAGCAAGGATTAAATTAAATAATATGTAAATAGCTTTGCAAAACCTTAAAGCACTATATTAGTTATTATTTATTATTATTTCTAGGTCCTAGGGGATTAAAAAACAAAACAAAAAAATATTCCCTGCCCTCAGGGAATCTCAAGTTTACTGGGAGGATATAAAATATCCACTGAGAAGTCAATACAAAACATACAGAGAGTAAATTCTAAGTTATTTTTTGGCAGGAAGGGTGCTCGCTCACTGGGAAGAATCAGGAAGTCAGCAGGCTCTCATAAATGACCCATGAGGATCCATTCAGTTAGTTAGGTCTCCTCTCCTGGGTCATTTTTCTATTCCTGCAAATGGCACCCATCATTTGGATCACAGCCTCAGCTATTACCTCTCCTGGCCTACCGTAACTCCATTATATATGTGCTGCCTTGAAAAGAAGTCCTTTGAGGGCTGGAACTGTTTTGCTAGCTTGTATTTCTATTCTGGGTTCTTAGCACATGGGAAGCATTTAATAAATGGTTTTTCTTCCATTCATTCATTTTTAATATTATGGAGATATCTATATAATCTATACAGTTGTTAACCCTCCCATTGACTATTGTCCTGTGATTTCTTTAATATAGGGAATTCCTAGTGAGGAACTCACTCCCCTCCCCACTCCCAATTTTATTCTGTCATTTCAACTGTTTCTGATTCCTGATCCCATTTGGGGGTATTCTTGGCAAAGATATTGGAGCTGTTTGTCATTTCTTTTTCATTTGACAGATGAGGAAACTGAGGAAACAGGGTTAAGTGACTTGCCCTGGGTCACATAGTAGTAAGCATCTGAGGCTGGATTCGAACTCAGGGAGATGAATTTCCTTGACTACTAGGCCTGGCACTCCAACTACTGCACCATTTGGCTGCAGATTAACAACTATGCTACAATTTATAGTATTCGAGAATTGCCTAGAGCAGTAAGAAGCTCAGTAATTTGCCCAGGGTCACACAGTCAGGCTATGCCAGAAGCAAGATCTGTACGCAGGTCACTCAGGCTCAGAAGACTGTTTTCTGTCCACTATCTGCCTCTCTTTACACTACTTTTTTAGCCATTACCTTCTATCCTAATATCGATTCTTTTTTTTTTAAACCCTTACCTTCCATCTTAGAATCAATACTGTGTACTGGTTCCAAAGCAGAAGAGCAAGAAGGACTAGGTAATGGGGGTTTAGTGACTTTCCCAGGGTCACACAGCTAATAAAAAATATTTGAGGCTAAATTTTAACCCAGGACCTCCCACCTTTAAGACTGGCTCTCAACCCACTGAGTCACCTAGCTGCACCTCCAGCCTCAATTCTAAGACTGAAGAGCAGCAAGGTCTAGACAATGAGGGTTAAGTGACTTGCCCAAGGTCACACACCTAAGACAAATTTGAACCCAAATCTTCCTGACTCCAGGCTTAGTACTCTACCCATTGTACTTACCTAGCTGCCCCTTTTTACACAACTTCTTGTTGAGAATTCGCCCCATGTGTTTGGGTATGGTGCTGTCCACTGAGCAGGTCCACCAGTACGTATGTCTTAGACAAATATTAGAGATGGGCAGTAAGTTTGGGCCAGAGATGATTAGTAGGAAAAGAGCAAACTGAGCCATGGCGCAGGGTTTTCAAGGACCCCAAGCTCTTCCTGAACAAAAGCCCTCCTTTATCCTACCAACATTCTTCCAGAGATGCTCTAAGGCGATGGGTCATACAACGCCACAGGCACAGAAAAATAAAAATGTAGGACCACCAAAGCACCCTGGAGAGGGATACAGTGTTTAGCCATGAGCACAAAGTAGGGCAAAGATCACACACAGTAGGACCTCAATGAATGAGTGCTAAATGAATGGGGGCAAAATTCATTTTAAAATCTTAGTCCGGTCAAGATCCACATAGAAATGCACGAGTAGTGCATTTCTCCATCTCCTTCTCCGACCCAGATTGGGCACATGCTATCTTTGGCATGCTTGTTTTACCTATTCCTTATTACTTGGATCAGAGATAGCAGCAGTAATAGAGATGCTCACAATTCATAGTAATAGAGATATTAACACCTAACAATGAGCACAAGTGGCCCTTTATGGTGTACAAAGCACTTTCCTTACAAAAAAGTTACCTTGTAATATGGACAATAAAAATAGCATTAGCCCCATCTTACAGACAAACAAACTGAGGCTCCTGGAGAGATCCTTATGAGATGGCTAGGGAGTGAAGTTAATTAAGTGTGGCTGGAATTGCCCTAAGTATATCCTAGGCAATGACCAGTCAGCCATCCATTCTCACGGTGAGAGAAATCAATAAAAATCACCCTATATTGACTGCTCTCCACCTCTAGAGAAAGAACTGTTGAGTCCGATGGATGGGGATCAAAGCAGACTGTCTTTCACATCAGTGTATTTAGGGCTTTATTTGGGGGTTTGGGTTTTGTATGAGGGTGCTCTCACAACAATGGCCAATATGGAAGTGTGCTTTGCATGCTAAAACACGTGCGTCCACATCAAATTGCTTACCCTCTCCGAGTGGCAGGGAGGGAAGGAGGTGATCTGGATCTTATTTTGGAAAATGTATGCTGAAAATCATTATTACCCGTAATTGAGAAAATAAAATATCTTTGAATTTAGAATTTGTAATTAAAAAATTTAGGAATCTAATATAAAAAAAGATCAGCCCCTATTTAGTCCAGTCTATAATTGTTAGAGAAGCAGCATGAGTTGCTGGAATTGGAGTCAGGAAGACCCGAGTTTTTTTGTTTACTAGCTGTGTGGCTAGGATGGACCTCAGTCCTCCCCTCTTCTAAAAGGAGCTAATAACACCTGTTATGTCTACCTCACACAGTCTCTGTGATTCTCTGTTGAGACAAAGCACTTTGCAAAATGTTAAAGTGTCGTAAAAATCTCAGTTATTATTATTAAATGAGTGCATGGGGAAGGCGCCACAGCGCTAGCAGAAACATGCCAGATGATGGGTTTGGCCACTTCCCAGATCACCAGCTCACCAGGAAGGATGCCATGGGACTGGCTGCTATCTCCCTGGCTCCAGGAGGCTGCTTCCCCACTGTTTCAAAATGTTCTCTTCTCCTAGAAAAGAGGCCTGGAGAACTCGTTATATGACGCCAAGCACTGGCATGACATCGAGCTCCAGAACCTGGGCTCTGTTATCGCCAAGCTAGAAGCAGAGCTCGGGGAAATCCAAAGGGAAACCGAGCAACAGCAAAAAGACCGGGAGCATCTGTTGTCTGGCAAGTTACAACTGGAGAAAGACATCGTGTCCTATCACTGCCTTCTGGATAGAGAAGGGAGCAGGTATTTGTATGTTCCCTGTGAAAATAAGCATGGTGTGATTTGGGGTTCTGCTTTCCAGCCATTTTTTACAGAAACCCACAGAAATCCCCAAGATCTTCGTGTCTTGTTTTGTTTTGTTTTTTAAACCCTTACCTTCCATCTTAGAATCAATACTGCGTATTGGTTCCAAGACAGAAGAGTGGTAAGGGCTAGGTAATGGGGGGACAAGTGACTTGCCCAGGGTCACACAGCTAGGAAGTGCCTGAGGTCACATTTGAACCCAGGACCTCCTATCTCTAGGCCTGACTCTTAATCCCCTGAGCCACCCAGCTGCCCCCAGCCCTCATGTTTTTCATAGGATCATAGTAGGGCTAGAAAGGACCCCAAGAGCCACCCCTCACATTTCACATATCAGGAAACTGAGAATCTAGGGGCAATGGGGAAGGGAAGAGAATTCCTTTGTTTTGTTTTTAAATGTTCTATTGATACTTTTTTTTAGTAACATTCCTGGCACTGCCCAATAATATTTTCCCCCCAAAGGTCCCTCCCTTTTAACAAAGAAATAGTGTAGCCAAAAAGAAAAAATCCTGACATGTTGAACACATCTGACTATGCATGCTTCATTTGGAGCCCATAATTTATCTCCATTCCACTGAGGTATAGTTCAAAGCATCTAGATGGCACAGTAGTTAAGGGTGCTAGACTTGGAGAGCAGCTACGTGCCCCTGAGCAAGTCACTTAGCCCTGCTCAGTCTTCAATTTCCTCATCTGTAGAATGGGGATGGTAAGAGTATCCATTTGCCAAGGTTGTAGTGAGGGTCAAATGAGATCCTTAAAATACTATATAAATGCTCGCTATGTTATTATTTCATCTTTGTATCTTCCTATTGTTGTTTTCTAACAAATGTGCCATATTTTTCTGCCTGGAGAGTGCCTTCCTCTTTCTCCTTTCATCCTCAAGGTAGACTCCCAACCCAAGGCTTTTTGGGAATGACCAATTGCTGTCACAATAAGCAATCACAGCTTAGAACATTAGTCACAAAATACAGACTATCTTGCGAGCGTCCTATGAGCAGAACCAGCTTTGCTATGTAAACAGTCTCTAGATATTAAGTCTGTGAAATGAGAGTCTTCCTCCTGTGCCTCTTTGGAGGCTGGATGTGGTCTTGGGTTCCCAAAGGTTCTGCCAATGAGATATAAGTTCTAGCAAGTTCTACCAACATGCAATGGACCATAGGTCTGATGCCTGGGAACCAGCCTAAAGAGGACCAGTTTAGAGTGGTTTATCCCCAAACTGGCCACTGGTGGGTGAAGATTTTTGGCCACAGCAGCTCTTGAAGCTAATTCACTTAGACCCAGAGGGGTTGCAGTCTTCATCTGGAATGGGAGGAGGGTAATATCCACGCGAAAAAGAGAAGAAAACGTAGAAGTATTGAAGTTCACCAAACTTACGACAAGCCAAGTCCACAGTGTCTCTGTTGAGTTTGCTCGTGCTGATTTTTAAATAATTTATGTATATGTGTATTTTCAGCTAATCTGGAAAATTCCTGGCTCCCCGAAGTTAATGCTAAATAGCTCAAGAAGTTGCTGGAAGAACTCTTCCCAGAAGCCTCACCCCTAGCTTGAGTTGAATAGCTCCCCACAGACACAAAGGATTATTGCTGTTAATATCATCGCTATTTCTCAATTAACATAGGCTTTAGTGTGAGATGATTCGAATAAAAGCTTCGCTTTGCACTGTTCCATTTACTCGCCTTCATCAAATGCGCCCCTTGGTAGATGAATGCCCCAAGAGCCCACTGGTCTTTTTCTCAAGGCCCTCACTAGTTTGGTTGAATATTTCCAAAAAAAAGGACTGAAGTGTGAAGCCTCCTGCTTAATTATCCAGGGCCATGGAGCCAACTCAGTGCTTAAAAATTAGAATTATGGGAGGCAGCTAGATGGCTTGGTAGATTGAGAGCCAGGCCTGGAGACAGAAGATCCTGGGTTCAAATCTGATCACAGACACTTCTTGGCTGTGTGATCCTGGACAGGTCACTTAACCCCCATTGTCTAGCTCTTACCACTCTTCTGCTGTGGAACCAATACACAGTACTGCTTCTAAGACAGAAGGTAAGGGTTTGAAAAAAATAAAACAATAAAGTAAAAAATATCTAATTGGATGTTTAGGTAAAAAGAAAGAAAAAACACCAATCCAGCATTAGCAGCAGGGGAGACGTCTACTTTGTGGTCTCCATCAGCAACAACAACAACCGTGATGAATATCGGCTGTCATTATAGGATTATTAGAAGTCGTATGCAGACGATACAGAGAGTTTATCTTGGAGTCAGGAAGAACCAGGTTCAAACACTGTCCCAGATGCATCCTGGCTCCGTGACCCTGGACATTAGAAGATTATTCAGTGACCCCAGAAATTCCTTGAGAGTAAGTTTCTCAATCCTTGCTCATATGCATAGAAGTTTCTTGCAAAGACATCCTTATACCAATGTAATAAGCAGTCTTGAATGAGGCAGCTAGGAAGAACAGTGAATAGAGTACCAGGCCTGGAAGTAGGTTTAAATTTGGCCTCAGATACTTCCCAGCTGTGTGACCCTGGGCAAGTCACTTTACCTCAGTTGCCCAACCCTTACCACTCTTCTGCCTTGGAACCAATACTTAGTATTGATTCTAAGACAAAAGGTAAGGGTTTTATGGGGTTTTTTTTAATAATTAAAAAGAATTGATACTAAGTTAGAAGGTAAGGGTTAAAAGAAATAATAGCCCCAAATAATTATTATGTGAAAATGTAAAGAGAACTTACATTAATATAACATCTTACTTTCCAAAGTGCTTCACTTACATTATCAAATGAGTTAACACATATAAAATCACTCTGCAAAACTTTAAGCCCTATATAAATGCTGATTATTAGTATTATCTGACCTGACCTTCACAACAACCTGCTGGTGTAGGAGGAATCTCTCTGGAGCTGAGAATTTTGGAGAGTTTCTCCAATAATCTCACTTTCATTTCCTCTTCTTGGCTACTCAGGGATTTTACAAACTCTTGACAGTGACCATTTTGCAGATGAACAGACTGAGTTAACAAGGTTTAAGCAGCTTTCCTACAGTCAGAGAGAATCCAAGATTTGTAGTCAAGTGTTTCTGACTGAATCTAACCCTCTGTTATACTACCCAACTGTCACAAGTGACAAACTGATAAGTGCAATTGGTAAATGATAAATAAACTGATTTATTATCTGAATGGATGGCTAACTAGACAGATAGGTGGAGATAATATAGGGAAAGGAATTGGACCTGCGATCTCATCATATACAGAATTCCCTGGAGAGGTGACTCCCTATAATGCAATTTGATGCCTCCAGCCCTGAGAATTTAAGTGAACTGCCCAGGATCACTTAGCCAGTATATGTCAGAGGTGAGACTTGAACTTGGGTCTTCCTGGCTTAAAAGCTGACTATCCCCTGCACCAATCGTGTCAAATTCAAACAGAAACCCAGGGCTACTAATCCTTAAGGATCCCTGCTGGCTGCATATTGACAGTTTTAAAATATGATTTTATCTATATTGTATTTTTATTTATTTTGTTAAAATTTTCCTAATTCCATTTTAATCTGATTCTGGCCACACTAGGCACTCTGGGTCCCATCTGATCTAGTCCAATTCCCTCATTCTACAGATGAGGAAACAAGGTCATCCAGAGGATTAGGATTTGAACTCGGGTCCTTTGATTCATAACCCAGCATTTTACCCTTGGCACCAAATGCCTCAATGATCATGTGGGCACCACCTGCTCCTGTCCTCAAAATCACAGTATATTCGTGTCTTCTCATCCTGCATGGTTCTTGAGCACATCCTCCCATAAATGTTACCAATTTATCCCAATTTGGGTGCACGGCTGGTCTGGGCTTACAGATCTGTTTGTCAGATTTGCTTCAAACAATAAAAGGTTAAATAAGTCGCCCAGAGTCACACGGCTAACTAGCAAGAATCAGAAACAAGGCTTGATTCCAGGTCTTCAAGGACAACTTTCTATCCACTAACCCACGCTGGGGCAAATTCCTCATATTTAAAAAAATAAATAAATAAAAGGACGCTGACCTTGTTGTTTCCCGGGGCCTCCATCACTGATAGCAAAGTGTTTCTTTGTTTCCCTAAAGATCGAAAGAAATATAAAATGTACCCCCTAAAGATACGATTCAGCACTGAGCAGGAGGTTCCTCTCAAAGATAAACCATGTACTTATAATGCTACATTGTAAGCCAACAGACTTGCAAGCGCTGGTCACAAAAAAACCAGTTAGATTGTTTTAAAGGGATGCACCCACAAGAGATTTGTTTCCTCTTATTTTTGCAAATTGTTAGTGTTTCAGCTCATATCTGTCCAAGATCTAAAAAGCAAACGCAAACACAGCTGGGATTGTGGAAAGTGAAGATGCCCACAGGAGTCAACTGTCAGAAGGGGTTATTGACACCTGAATGTCAGCCCCATCCAGACTTAGGAAGAAGTCCTACCTGTTGGTTTGCAAATCGCTCCTGTGTCTCCTCTCAACACCAGGCTCTAGGATTAGAGACTTTCTGCTTCCTCTGGGTTGTAATTACAAGGAACAGCTGCTGTAAATCATTAAGTTAATCATTCACTGGCATGGAAAGAGGTGGCCTACAGGTGCCCTCCATCCTGGGCACAACGTCTTGCTGTTTCTAATGATGCTTCATTAATAGGTATGGAAGGGCTCGGCCAGCCAGGCACAGAATTGATTTGATTTCAAGTGTTCTTCCTCCGGCAGAGCAATTCTCTTTTGGCATTAACACTCCAACAGGTGGAAGGGAGTGCCTTTGGCCAGCCTTGCTTACCCTGCTTTTGGGTCCAGGGCTGAGCATTTAAACCAGAGAATTTGCAAAAACTTCCAAGGCCAGAGGAGGACTAGATTTCAGGGTTGAATTATCTTGTTGGTCTTTGGCATAACTTCTACAACCCAGCAGGGGCCCGGGATGAGTATCTGAAGACCACTACTTATCTAAGAACTCAGAGGCTTGACAGTAAGATAAGTGGTAATCCCTAGCATTTGAGCACCTACTAGGTAGAAGGCACAATGATAGGCACTTGAGTAGACCAAAAGGTGGGAGATCCAGTCCCTGACACTGCAGGGTTTACAACCCAGTTAGTGTGGGGGACAATTGGGTGGCTCAATGGATTGAGAGCCAGACCCAGAGAAATCCTTCAGATGTGGCCTCAGACACATTCTAGCTGTGTGACCCTGGGCATGTCAGTTAACCCACATTTTCTAGTCCTTTCTGCCTTGGAACCAACACATAGTATTGATTCTAAGACAGAAGGCAAGGGTTTAAAAAAAAACAATCCAGTTATGGCAAAGCAGAAACTGGGGTAGGACCCCCAGGACTTTGACCCAGAGTGTGAAATTTAGAGGGCACTGACAACATACCTTCAACACATAGGAGGAAACAAGCTTTGCATCAAGGTAGCAAGAATAATTAGTTGAAATTAGTATTCAGTGGTGCCAGCTTCCCCCCTCTCCCTAAATTCCACAATTGACAACACCCATGAAATTCCTTTACCCTCCCCCCCACCCCATAGCAATGTAATATTGTATTCCAGGGCTTCTGTCTCCCTCCACTAACTAAATTTCTCTTGATTTGTCTTGTTTGCCCTGATAAGAGATTATCATTAAGGGAAGGATGAAGGCAGGAAGGCAGGCAGGCAGAGAAAAGGCGATGCTTACCTCCCAGGCAAGAAAAATGTTACTTGTGGACCTGAGCTAAGGAAACAGGATATGAACATTAACAGGCTTGATAAGAATATAAGTGGCAGGTGGTTAAAATAAGCCATAGGAATCCTGCTTAATCATTCCCAGCCAGGGGTTGACTTCAAATAGTTTTCAGAAGGAAAAAGAAAACAAAAACAAAAGAAAATAAAGCTGTGCTTATCTTTGAGGATGATCACAATAGCTCATACAGACATTTTCAAAGCACTTTCTCCCTAACAATCTTGGGAAGTAGGGAGCCAGAAGCATCCTTGTGCCCATTTCCCAAAGGAAAAAAATGAAGTCTCAGAGAGTTCTAGGGACATGTCCATCATATCACTAATAAGTATAAAAATTATGGTTTGAACCCAGGTGTGATTGACTTATAAGGAGGCTAAAAAAGGAAGATTCTAGCCAGGAGCTGAAAGACCTAGAACAGTGGTGGCGAACCTATGGCACACAGTGACATGGTAGAAGGAGAAAAAACCAGTGAGAGACAAAAAATAGGGATGATCAGCCAGGTAGGAGCAGAAGTAGGAGAGAGCACTGTCCTGAAATATAATGGAGGAGAGATTGTCCAGGAGGAAAGAGTAGTCAACAATGCCAAGTGCTCCAGGAAGGTCAAGGAGGATGGATTTGGAAAAAAGTCATCATACTTAACAATCAAAAAAATCATCAGTGACCTAGGAAGGGGCAGAGGTTGTGTTGGAACCAGCCTGCAAGGGATAGAAGACTGAATGAATGAGGTGGCAAAGTGGAGGAAGGGGGTATGATTTATTCTTTCTAGGAAAGTGAAAGGGAGAAGAGTTATAGGATAAAAATTTAGGTTGGCAACTTCAGGGAAAAGTATTTTAATGATAGACTAGAGCAGTGATGAGCAAACTTTTTTAAAGAGGGGGCCAAAGGAAAGGAAATGCTCATCTGTCAGTCTGTTTCTAAGGCAACTCTTTCACAATTTCATCTTATTGTATCCTACTCATTGTATTCCTCAGATTAGGAATAAAGTCCAGTGGCCTATAATAGAGAATTTCAGGGGGTCGCATCTGGCCTGTGGGCCATAATTTGCCCATCACTGGACTAGAGCATGTTTATAGGCAGTAAAAACAATGCCAATGTAGAGA
This sequence comes from Gracilinanus agilis, assembly GCF_016433145.1. Taxonomy (NCBI): domain Eukaryota; kingdom Metazoa; phylum Chordata; class Mammalia; order Didelphimorphia; family Didelphidae; genus Gracilinanus; species Gracilinanus agilis. The sequence continues at coordinate 42,666,936 of NC_058134.1, forward strand.
AGACAAATGAAAGGGAGAAAGGGAGTAGATGATGGGGAAGGGGCAAGCTTCTGAAAGGAAGTGAGAGGGAATGGGCTCAAAGACACTAGTTGGGCCTTGTCAAGAAGGACCACCTCAGATTTATGGAAAAGAATGCTACCCACATTCAGAGGAAGAACTACAGGAGTGGAAACACAGAAGAAAAACAACCACTTGAACACTTGGGTTGATATGGACATGATTTGGGATGTAGACTCTGAATGACCATCCCAGTGCAACTATCAATAATATAGAAATAGGTCTTGATCTATGACACATGAAGAAACCAGTGGAAATGCATGTCAGCTACAGAGGAGGGGGGGATTGGGAGGGGAGAGAGTAAGAACATGAATCATGGAACCATGGAAAATTTTTTTCTAAAAAAAATAAATTAAAAAAAAAAGAGGACCACCTCACTCAGCCTATGAAACTTGAGCAAACAAGAGTTGAGTCCAACATAAAGGGATGTTGGAGTACGGGAAAGAGCTAATGAAGGATGGTTCCTATCTTCTCAGTCAAGAAGATAGATAATCAACTGCCTGAAGAGTGAGAAGTTTTGGAAGAGTCAATGCGGGGAACAGGCGTTGGTACCAGGGAGTCAATTAGATTTGGATGGAATGATTGAAATGAATCAGAAGGTGAAGGAGACAAAGCAGGAATGATTTGAGGAGTAAGAGCAGGTCTAGGAGAGAGTACCATCATGAAACCCACGGGAGGAAATCATTTCCAGGAGAAGAAAGTGGTCAATATCTTCAAATGATCCAATGATCCTAGGAGTCATGGATTCTCTGCTTTTCCTACTGACATTGGAGGCCTAGTTGCTCCTCGAATCCCTGATGTTCTAATCTGATGATCTAATTATAACTTTACATCATCTTTGGTTTAACATCATCATGTAACATCTCATGAAGTTAGACCATGACTTCCCAGTCACATGGCAATCCAAAGTCAATTTAATAAAAATGAAATATGTGTGCACGTGTGCACGCGCACACACACACTCACAGACTAGATTTACTCTTTCATTAATGCTTGGAATTCCCAGATAAGGAAATGCCTATTAATGCAGGTCAGCACCTTCTCTACAATTCTAGTCTTAGAGAGTTGCTTGGAATTCTAAGAAGTTAAGTGACTTGCCTAGAGTCACACAGTAGAGGTATAACTTGATAGTAAGTGCTATATAAATGTTGTTGTTATTATTACTATTATTATTCCTGGCTCTGAGGACAGGTCTCCAAGCATTCTGCCAAGCTCATTCTACTGCATGTATTTAAGTATACTTAAGTTTAATTATTTCATGCATAGTGCTAGGGAGATAATAAGTAGTTTACACACATACACACACAACACACCAAATACACACACACAGGTGCAATTGGAAGGAGTTTCTAAAGTCTTCCACTGGTGACTGGAGGGATTTGAAAAGTAAAGAGAGAAGTTTAGGAGGTTTCATGAAAGGAGTACTTTAGGACATGATTTCCTAAAGCGTTGCTTTCCCACTGTCATTCATTTGGCCATTCGCTGACAATCTGTACTAGGTACAAAGCCTGGTGCTATGTTAGACACTGCTGGGGAGCCCCCAATGTCTGTCTCTACTTGCCCTGAGGTTTTCAATCTGGTTGGGCAAAGAAGTGAGACACATGCGAAAATGTAATCCTACATGAAATGCTGTTACACAAGAGACAGCATTAGCTAAAGAACTACACGGGGTCACAGTGGAGGTAGATGGTCCTGCTGACTCAATTGACTCTGCCAGTGAAGAAATCCATCCAACTTGTTATTTCTGACTAAGGGAACTAGTCATATTGGACAAGCCAGTGGCCCCATGTAGACACTGACCAAAAGGTCAAATAGTCCCATAATTTTCTAATCAGGATCTTTCTGTTTCTTAACAACAACAAATCTCTCCTAGGAGAAAAAAAATCTCTTCTTTCTTCCTCACCACCTGAGGACAGAAGGTAATTTGCACCCAGGGAAGAAGAGCATTGGGTTCATTCACAAATAAAATATGAAGGCCATGTACCAACCTTAAGGAAAGTCTGGCAGTGCCAGCAGAATAATACCAAGCTCTGGCCAGTCTTACCAAGCTGGCAAAGTTTTGTGTATAGACTCTTGGACAGATTGTGGCTGCCTCCTGAGGACCAGCTTCACTAAGGACAAAGAGCAGCTGTGGCAGATTGGGAAGGAAATAAATTCTTTGGCTCCATTAATCCATGAAATTGAATTAATTCAATCCAATGTAAAATAATAGGTGAGACGACAGAGAGCTATCCACTCCTGGAGGCACACTGCAAGAGGGAACTCATGAGTGAAATCTCAAAAGCCTACATTTGTCAGGTCAAACTGACTAGCAAACTCCAATTCTTATCTGTAATCCATCGGCCAACTAGCACTGACTAAGTACCCACTATGTGCCAGGCACTGGGCTAAGCATTGGACATACCAAAAAGAAAGGGTTGGGAGTGGAAAAACAGTCCCTAGTTTCTAGGAGCTATTATCTGGGTAGGAAATAATTTAAGGGAACCATGAAATGTTTGAATGAATGAATGAAAGAAAAAGAATTAATAATTTCTACATGCCAAGCAAAGTGCTATTGGCTGTCTTACAAATACAGAAGCAACACTATACTCGGGGCATTTACAATCTAAGAAGAGAAGGAGAGGTTCTCAGCCTTTATCAAGCCCCTGGGCTAAGCACTGCACTAAAGTGATGGGGATGCAAAGAAAAGAAAAAAAAAAACTCAAACAGTCTCTAAGCCCCAGGATCTCACCAGTCTAATGGGGGAATTGATTCAGAAGGTGAAAAGGGAGAAGATGATAGGGGAATTTTCTGGTTGGAGCTAGAAGGGACCCTAAAGATAATCTAGTCCAATCTCCCTAATCTGTAGATGCATAACCAGAAACCCAGAAAAGTAAAGGGTTCTGCTCAAGATCACAGTGAGCCCCAGAAAAATAAAACTCAAGGTTACATGGGCAAGAAGCCCCCAAACCAAGATTTGAACCCAGACCTTTGACTTGTGATCTAGTGATATTTTCTACTAACCATAGCTATTCCATTTAACATGGGTATGCTACTTGGGAAACTTAATAAAGGCTATTTATTGGTCAAACTGGTTACATAATTAAATTAAGACCCACACAAAATTAAGGTCTATATTTCCATTATGGTCATTAAGTATTGTAGCATATGTGCAGAAATGTTCTACTTTAATAGTTCAATGATCTGGGAAATTTCATTGAGGTAGGCTCTTCCCCAACTAGTCACAACTCCTCTCCATGACATTAAAAAAAAAACCTTACCTTTTGTATTAGAACCAATACTATGTATTGGTTCTAAAGTAGAAGAATGATAAGTACTAAGGAATGCAGGTTAAGTGACTTGCCCAGAGTCACACAGCCAGGAAATGTCTGAGTCTAGATTTGAACCCAGGTCTTCCCAATTCCAAGCCTGGTTCTCTGTCCACTGAACCACCGAGTTTGGCCCCTCTCTGTGACTTTTAAGAGTTGTGGTAACTGAAAAATAATTCTCACCCTCCAGTGATTAGTCTGTCCAAGTTGGCAGAACCTTTGAGAACCCAGTGTCATAAGCATGCCAGGAGGAGACATCAGAATACAATTCTAATGGAAGAGAAATTTCTTGAGAGGGGAAAAAAATTTTTTGGAACTACCTAGTCTAGTGAAAGACTTAATACTTCATACTATCAAACCCCATTGACCAAGAGACCTAGTAGATGAAAAACGAGATTTTTAAAATTGATATCTTTTGTTTTTATATTGCATTCATTTCCACGTCTACAAAAGTAATACCATTCTTTTAAGATACCTTGCTTTAAGTTGCATAGTCAACAAGTCAAGTCAGTGAGCATTTATTAAAGGCTTACTATGTGCCAAGAACTGTGCTAAGTTTTAGGGCTACCCCTTCACCCCCCACCAAAGAAAGGCAAAGGATAGTCCCTGCCCTCAAGGAGATCACTGTCTGATGGATGAACCAACAAGATATCCAGGATAAGTTAGAGGTAATCACAAGCAGTGGACCCTAAGATTAAAGAGGATTAGGGAAGGCTTCTTGTAGAAGGTGGGACTTTAGCTGGGACTTAAAGGAAGATGGGGAAGGCAGGAGGCATTCATGAGAGGGGAGAGCATTCCAGGCATGGGGCACAACCAGTGAAAATGCCTGGAATGGGAGATGGACTATCTCATCAGAGAAAATTCAAGGAGGTCAGAGTCACTGGAACTTAGAAGGGAGTAAAAAATAAGATTGGAAAGGAAGCAGGATATGGAGGACTTCAAAAACCAAACAAGATTTTTTTATTGGTCATAGAAGTAATGGAAGCCAATGGATTTTTATTGAGAAGGGGGTTAGATTTGGACTGTAAGGAGATTAATTTGATAGCTGATTGGAGGACGATAGAGAGGAACAGAAGAAAGACTTGACACAAGGAAGCCAGTATTTATGGATACAGTGGCTCCCGTGGGCTCCACCCTTTGAGAACATAGTGCCTATATGTAGGAGTCACAGTCCTTGCTTTTCTTCCTGTCTCACCCCCTGCCTGCCCCCCACCTCTAGAGCTTTCTAAGATGTTGCTGCTGGAAAGTACTTGTTATTAACTAGTTGGTAGCTCAACATGATTCAGAAATAAAAGAGCTCAGGGAGCCATTTGAGATGATAAATTGTCTCTGAGAGAAGGGATCAGTCTGTTTGGAGAACTTTCTATTCTGATGTTGTCAGGTTGTTACTGAGTGTTCAGAAGCCATTTATTAAGCTCAGAGTTTCTCTGAAATGAGTGAGTTTGAAAATGTTCCAGGCCCTAGTTATATTTCCTGAAAGAAGCAGCCACATTTTTATGGGCCATGAGCTGGTTCCATCTCATTTATGGCCAAACTGGAAACGTGGCTTGCTCCCCCTCAATTCCATTCCCCTGGCCAGAAGTCAGAGGAGTTTATTGGGTGGAATGGGAGAGGGCGGTGTCAAATGCCAGAAACAAAACATTTCTTCTCTTCAGCACTTCCAAAAAGGGAAAGTGAGTGAGTAGAACGTCTGCAAATCAATTAGGAAAAAATGTTTTCCCTATGTAGCTAAGCACCGGAGGCTTGAAGGACAATAATGAATGGTTGCTATTTATATAGTGATTTATGATCGGCAAGTACCATCTTCACAGACATTATCTAATCTGATTCTCATAGCAACCCTGTGAGGTAAGGAGCACAAGACCAATTTTACAGATGAATAAACTGAGGCACATAACAGTAAAGTGATTTTCCCAAGTTCAAAACAATAGTGAGCAGCAATGTCAGGACTGAGTGAGAAAACAAAGTTGACACCTGCCTCTGGTCTCTCCAATCTTCCCTCCACAAAGGAGTTAGACTGATATCCCCAAAGCAAATCTACCCATCTTCTTCTACCCTCTGTATTCTGTAATCTCAATGGCTCCCTGTGGCTTCATGGATAAAATATGAACTCCTCAGCCTGGAATTTGAGGCCCATCACAGTATGCTTCCCTCTTACCTTTCCAGGGTTATTTCACATCTTTCCTTCACATACTCGGATTAGCCTGTGAGCTATTTTCCACACATAATATTTCATCCTCAGTCTCTGTTTCTGCATGGGCTGGTGCCCCACAACTAGAATGTTCTCCTTCCTCGTCTCTGTCTCTTAATACCTCAAGTTTTCAGACAAAAAAGTTACCTCCTACATGAGTTCTTTTCCTGATCATACACATATGCACACATGCGCTCGCACACACACCATTTGCTAATACTGTCTCTTGTGAAATTATTTTTTATTTCTTTATCAAAGTGTTTGTTGTAAACTCCTTAAGGGACAGGACTGTTGTTTTTCAGGCATCTTTGTTTGTAACAGGAGCTTAATAAATGTTTATTGAATTGAACCAGACCCCAACCCGAACATTTCCAGCTAATGAAACAACTAAAAAAGCATTCATTATACCTGCTTGGTGCTAAATCCTGAGAGGAAGGGAAGGAAGAAGGAAGGAAGGAAGGAAAGAAGGAAGGAAGAAAGGAAGGAAGGAAGGAAGGAAGGAAGGAAGGAAGGAAGGAAGGAAGGAAGGAAGGAAGGAAGGAAGGAAGGAAGGAAGGAAGGAAGGAAGAAAGGGAGGGGAAAAAGAAGAGAGGGAGGGAGGGAGAGAGAAGAAAGAGTATCTATCTTCCAGGAGCTTATTCACTGTAATACTGTCACTCATAGAGCCAAAAGAACTGTAAGGGTCCCTAAATGTGATCTTTGACAAGTCCCTTCATTTCTCTGGGCCTTGTTTTCCTTTTAGTAAAGGATATCATATATTCATGTACCTCTCCTTTAGGATGTTTCTGTGGTTACTATAAAGACACCTCATTAGGAAGTCAGGAGGGGGTAACCAACTAAGTAGACAAGTCACTTGCCTTCTAAGTCTTCCCATGGGTCACTAGAGAAGGTTGCACTAGATGACCTCTAAGGTATCTTCAAGCTCTATCTAAATCCATAATCCTATGATCTCTCCAACAACCTTTGAATCCATAAATATTCAATATTTCTACCATGTATTTCAAACCCTGCTCCAAACTCACCACCTTGATCGTCTGAAGTTCCTGCTTGCAAACTAGACTCTTCTATTGATTTGCTAGAGACCCTGAGAGAAGTCACAGCAGATTTCCACATCTTCATTTCTCTGTTGGCAGAGATTTGTCCAAAAGAGTAGAAACATCAAAAAGGAATAGGGAGAATGGCAACAGTAAGATTCCAGAAGTTCTTTGAACCTCTTTCAATTTAGCTAGGCTGGTTCCAGGACAACAGGCAGACAATATACCATGATATCTATATTTTAATTCTTCCCAGCTTGGTAGGTGTCATCTGGCATTTCTAGAACCCCTGGCACAAGCATTGATCTCTGCTAATTATGTAGCAAATCAAAAATTCTGTAACAATTCAACTCAACAGACATTTGTCACAAGTGAATGATGTGTTGACCAAAAAAAATCTGTTTTTGAGTCATTTTCTGTCATGTCACACTCTTCATAAGTCCATTTGGGATTCTCTAGGCCAGAGGTTGGCAACCTTTTTGGCCGTGAGAGCCATAAACGCCACATTTTTTAAAATGTAATTTCGCAAGAGGCATACAGTGCTCACAGTACACGCTCCTGTAACAGCGCCTGAAAAAAAATTGACTTTATGGCTCCTGCATAAAGAGCCATATCTGGCTAGAGATATTAGAGAGCCATATGTTGCCGACCCCTGCTCTAGGCAAAGATACTGGAGTGATTTGCCATTTCATTCTCCAGTTAATTTTATATATGAGGAAACTGAGGCAAACAGGATGAAGTGATTTGCTCAAGGCCACACAGCTAGTAAGTGTTGAAGCCAGATTTGAACTCAAGAAGGTGAGTCTTCAGGATTTCAGGTCATGTACTCTATTCACTGTACCACCTTATTGCCAAAAAACATCTCTGTAGAGGGGGGATCAAAATGATTGGTAGACCATCTGGAAGTCTAATGAAAACACCTAAAAGACCAGAATACTATGGGTAATCTGAGAACCCAAAGAGCCAGGGCTAGAATCTTCCAAGTATCCTCAATAAATCAAAGAGTTGGACTAGATAACTTCTAGGTTTCTTCTAGCTCTAGAACTATGATTCAACCCTTTCTAATTAAGCTGCCCCTAGGTCACAAGTCCCACAGAGGTTGTATGGTTGAATCCTCTCTCCCACCTTCTCTCATAGGTTCCTTCCTGAGACCTGGAGAGATTAGTTAATAATCCTAGATCTTCAATGACACATGTAAAACCCAGTGGAATTGCTCATTGGCTATAGGAGGGTGGTGGGAGGAGGGCAGGGAAAGAACATGGAACCTTGGGAAAATATTCTAAATTAATTAAATAAAAATTTTCAAATAAAAAAAAAGAATCCTAGATCTTGAGCTAGAAGGGACCTCAGAGACTATTTAGTCAAATATCTTATTTTATGGGTGAGGAGCTTGAGTTCTAAAGTAACCCTATTCCAGGCTCTTCATTTGGAGATTGAATTTTCCAACTGTCTCTTCTCCTCCTTCTGGCTCTTAACTTAGCAAGATATTCTGAATTTCTCTACTCTTCCTTTCCTGCACTTTTGTTGGACAAACAAGTGCATACAGCTAGGACTCCTTAGCTGCATGAAGATAGCTTTACCTATCCCCATGTGATCAATGGCTTAATAAAAAATGGCCCCATCAATGCTCTTTATGTTTGCTCTTTACTATTTTAGTTGTTAGTGGCTTTTTCATCTTCCTAGAGGGTTTCTGGTGACTTAGATCCTTGGTTTTATTTACTATTTTTGTAGCCCAGTTTCTGATAATTTGCCTCTTTGATTAATAAAGGGGATTACTATTCTGATAGTTCTTCAGTACTTATGACTCTACATATGTGGCCTTTTCTATCCCTGACTGGTTATATGTTTGGAGGCTTAAAGATGAAACAAAAGAGAATAATCACTCCTCTGGCCCCCACCCTTGGAATGTTAGTGTGACCAACCAGGGCCTCACATAACCTTCTTTCCTCCCACCCTGAAATTCCTTTTTTTAGTCACCAACCCTACCATCAGCCCATTGGAGAGAGTTTCTTCTTTGATGAGCATGTGTGAGAAAGGAAGTGAGGATGAATGAGTGAGACTGGTAACCCAATAGCCTTGCCTTCTCCTAGAGCAAAATTGATACTCTAAGGCCTTAGGGGGTGGATCCAGTTTAGTTCTCCATTCTGAAAAGTTTATAAAATATTATTAAAAATCAAAATCACAAATTTTCTTTCAATTTGACTCATCTTCTAGCCAAGAAAAGTCACTTTTAGGGACCAGGACTTGAAGTAGTATAATCTTTTCACTATTTCTATATACCAATATCAAAATATTGTTCCTCTCTGTCACAAATAAGATAACACACACACACACACACACACACACACACACACACACACACACACACACACAGGTCAACAACAGTTAAACCATCAGGTTTACTTAGCTGACAAAAGGAAATTCAAACTACTTAAAGAGAATTTAAAGGCACAAGTAATAGTGGTTAAGAGGGGTGACCTCAAAAGTCAGAAAGATCTGAGTTCTAGATCAACTGGGCTGCATGATCCTGGACTGGTCACTCCACCTGTATTCCAGGCAATTCTCTAAAATTTAAGTTGCAGAAACAGTGCCAGCCTACATCAGAGGAGGGATTTTCCTCATCTGGGAATCTCCTATAGATATATGTGATATATATATATATGTGATCTCCATTGAGATCACAGGTCTGGTACCTAATACTCTCACTATAGAACAGGATGAACTTTGGAATAAGCTTTTTCACTACTAAGAAAGGAGTGATCATTCTTCATAGTTGGTTACCTATTCCCTCAAATGGAAGCCATCATGGCTTTTGAATTACTAGCAGCTATCCACCTCCAGAGAAAGAACTGTTGGAGTCAAGTGGATCCAGATCAAAGCATTCTATATTTTACATCTGTGTATTTATGGTTTCATTTTAGGGTTTTGGTTTTGTATGAGTGTTCTCTTAAAACAATGAGCAATATGAAATATATTTTGCATGATAATAAAAATTAAATTTTTTTCAAAGGACAAGCTACCTCTTAAATTCAGCCTTTTTCCATTTCTACATTTTCTTTTATATACCTAATGTTACCTAAAAGAAACCAGACATAGAGCCAAAACATTAGTTTTCTAAATCCATTGAAAAATTAAGCTAACTTAAATAAACTTTCAATTATGAACATTTTTTTAAACCCTTGTACTTCGGTGTATTGTCTCATAGGTGGAAGATTGGTAAGGGTGGGCAATGGGGGTCAAGTGACTTGCCCAGGGTCACACAGCTGGAAGTGGCTGAGGCCGGGTTTGAACCTAGGACCTCCTGTCTCTAGGCCTGACTCTCACTCCACTGAGCTACCCAGCTGCCCCCAATTATGAACATTTTTTGAAGCTACACACATGAAAGTTCATCCTTTAGCCAATCTGAATCGCTGTTTCTGTCAAAAGCTTTTGGATGTCACTTAAGTTGCGAGGTTGGGGGAACAATTTCATGAAAGAGACAAATTAAAAATAAAAATGAAGCTACACACATGAAAGTTCATCCTTTAGCCAATCTGAATCGCTGTTTCTGTCAAAAGCTTTTGGATGTCACTTAAGTTGCGAGGTTGGGGGAACAATTTCATGAAAGAGACAAATTAAAAATAAAAACAAATTTCAACCCATAAAAAAATAGTAGCAGCTGCAGATCCCAGAGCTTTAAGGTTTGCAAAGTATTTTGCATATTATTTAATTCTCACAACAAACCTGTGGAGTAAGTGCTATGATCACCTCCATTTTCACAGATGAAGAAACTGAGGCCAATAAAAGACATCAGGTTACTTTCTCAGAGTCACACAGCTAGGAAGCATCTGGTACAAAATTCAAACTCAGGTCTCATATCCCTTCAATCAACACTCTAATCCCTGCATCACCTGGTTGCCTTCTAAATACAAGACAATTAAGACAACCTCTTAGGTCCCTTTTCGCTCTAACATCCACGAACCTATGAAGGTACTTACTTCTCAAAAATAGCTTTGATCTTCCTACTACTAAGCACCTTTCCTCTTCTGCCTCATCCATCTCATTACTGCCCTGTGTCCATCTGCTTCCTCTCTCTGACTTCAGCTGAGCTGAAAGGAAGGCATAGCTCTGTCTCTGGCCAGTCTTCAGCTCTGCACTCCCATAGTCCTTTGGATTTCAAACAACTACAGCTTGCTTTGGTCAGTTCTGGTCTGGGGCTTGCTCTAGTCACCGCAGTCTTCAGTAGTTCCAATCCAGATTTCTGAAGTCACCACGTGCTCCTGCCACCTTTTAAAAAAATCTTGAATTTATATTGGGCTTTTCTCCAAATGCTCAAAAAGCTTCCAAAGTGCCCTTTTAATGGGTCTTTATTCTCAAACCCAAGGTGGAAGCCAGTCCCAGAAGGACAGGCTTTTCTCCTGAATGTCAAGCCAGTGTTCTGAGTAGCGGATTTTGGAGCGATCCGCAGAGGCAGCCCTAGACTGGACCTTCTTCTCCCTCCATCCCTCTCCCACAAATGTAGGCTTTAATTACACCCCCATACACCTGCAGCCATCTTTTCTGCTTTATGGGGGTGATTCAGGCAGCCTCTCACCAAGACCTCTTCTATGCACTCAACACCAGTAGCTGTGCATTGGTTACACAGGGGCCAAAAAGACTACATTTGCTCACAGGGTACAATAGAAACAGCCCTGGGGCTGTTGGGACTATTATTGGGGATGTAGACACTAAATGATAACTCTAGTCCAACTATCAATAATATGGAATTAGGTCTTAATCAATGATACGTGTAAAACCCAGTGGAATTTTGCGTCGGCTAAGGGGGGGGTTAGGGGAGTTTGGGGGAGAGGGAAAGAACATGAAATATGTAACTAGGAGAAAATATTCAAATTTTTAAAAATAATTTTAAAAAAAGAAACATCCCTGGGCTTAGACACCTTTTCTTGGCTTTAAACCAGGCTCTGACACTAGCTGTGTGTCCATCTCAAAGCCCTACTTTCCTCATCTGTCAGAGGGGGACAATGATCCTGCCTCCTTCCAGGAAGCCCTAAAATCGCCATGTAAGTGTGAGCTATTGTCAGTATTATTTTCTCCTCCTCCCCTTAGAAGTAGGCAGCCCCTTAGAAAGGGTGAGTGGAGAGTGTGGGTTCCATTCCTCTGGACAATTGAAATTCCAGACAGCTCAGATTCAGTGGCTTGGCTAAATACTGTCACTATAGCAACCAAGCTGGGACCTCCAGCATCCTGAGCTGGCAGGTGTTTGATGAGATTGTAGGGGAGGGAGGCAGAGAGGAGGAGGAGGGAGGAAAGGATATATGCATGTGAGATAACCAATTATATATTGGCACGGAGTGGTTCTATCAACCCTGGGGAATAAGGGAGCTGGTGGAGATGTCCGAAGGAACTCCGACAGCCTGCCAGATCCAGTGGTCTTTTCTGAGTCCACAATCCACCTTGATCTATTTGTTAGCCCTCCTCTCTTCCTGGAAACTCTCTCCTTGATGGATTTTTGTGACACTGCTCTCTTGGCTCTCTTCCTACCAGTCAGACCATTTTTTTCTGCGTTTTCTTTAATGAATCAACATCCATATCACACCCCCTCCTAACTATCGGGCACTTTCCCAGGCCCTCTTTTTTTATTGTGTTCCTTCTTTTTCAACCCTTGCCTTCCATCTTGGATGGTTCCAAGTCAGAAGATTGACAAGGGCTAGGCAATGGGGGTTAAGTGACTTGTCTAGGGCAACACAGCTAGGAAGTGACTGAGGTCAAATTTGAACCCAGGACCTCCTGTCTCTTTCTATTCACTCTTACTTGGCAATCTTATCAGTTCCCGATGATCTTGATGAAGCAGATATTCAGATCTATACGTCCAACCCAACTTTCCCTCCTGAAAATCTAGAATCACCAATTGTCAATTGAATATTCCAATTGGGTGTTCCATAGACATCTCAAACAGAATTCATCACCTTTTCCTTCCAACTCCTCTCTTTCTAATTTCCCTATATGTATCATCATCCTTCTAGCCACTCAGATTTGCAAACCTGAAGTTATCTTTCCTACTCTTGCTCCTCCCATATCTCAACTGTTGCCAAGACTAATATAGTGAACCACCATCTCATTGCCCCCTTCTGTCTCCTCTCTACTCACACAACCACCACCCTAACTCAGCTCCTTTTTCTATTTTTCACCTCCATTTTTTAAAACTCTTACCTTCTGTCTTAGTATCAAAAGAAAAGAAAAGCTAGGCAATTAGAGTTAAGTGACTTGCCTAGGGTCATACAGCTAAGAAGTGTCTGAGGTCAAATTTGAACCCAGGTCCTCTTGACTCCAGGCCAGGCACTCTATCTACTGAGCTACCTCTAGCTGCCCCTTTCACCTACTTTTGCAATACCTTCCTTGAGTCTCTCCCTCTCTGATTCATCCTCCACAAAGCTGCTAGTGATATTCCTAAACTATAGGTATGACTGCATCACTTCTTTGCTCCCAAAATGTCAATGACTCCTTTTGGGACAAAGAACAAACACCTGTTGGACATTTAGAGCCCCCTCTACAGTCTGGCTCCAAGTTATTTCCAACTTTATGAAGCCTTTCCTAACCTCCTTGGCCAGCCTCTCTATTAATTTTTTATTTACTTCTATGTGTATGTGTTGTTTCCTTCCATAGAGTAAGTTCTTTGTGGGTAGAAATATTTTTGTTTTTTAATCTCTATATCCTTAGCACCTGGCATAGCGTCTGAAATATAGACAATGTTTGTTGATTGATTGGAGGGATGAAGAGAGGCCAGATCTGGGCTCTAATCCTACTTCGGGTACTTAATATCAGTATGTCATTTAACTGTGCCTCAGTTTCCTCATCTGCAAAATGAGAACAATGTCACTTGTATTACTTGTGTCACAGGGTGGTTGTAAATGTCAAATGGGATGATGTTTGTATAATTCTTTTCAAAATTGAAAACACTGTGTATACATATGCATTACGATTTGTCAGTGACAGAGCAGTGTGCTCATGGAGGGGAGGAAGTAGATAGGACTCTAGCCCTCTGGTTCCTACTTCACTATCTCCGACAACACATCTAACCACATCACCCCACTCTACAAATTCAAATAACTCCTACAAATCTCAAGATCAAACTCTCTGTTTGCCATTTATAATCTTTCACAACCCAGTGCCTTCCTAATCTTCTAGTCATCTTATACTTTGCTGCCCTCCACTAACTCTAGGGTTCAGTTTCCTTGCTTTTCCTTACACATAAAACTCCTGTTTCCTGACTCTTTGCCTCTGCAATGGCTGTGCCCCATACTTGAAAGGTCCTCCCTTCTCACTTTCACCCCTTGATTTCCCTGGTTTCCTTTAAAGATTCAGCTCACATCCCACTTTCTACAGGAGGACCTTTCCCAGGGTCTATCCCCAGGCTGATGAAGCCAATTAGTGGGATGGCCTGAGGCATGGGAAGAAGGAACCTGAGGCAGAAATAGCCCCTTCTTTCTGCACCAATATACACTTACATCTTCTAAGGGGAAATCTGGGAACCCTCAAACCTGATGGCCCCTGGGTCAAATCTCCAGATTCCTGTAATCCAGATAAATTCCCTCCTGGCCCCCTGACACTCTCCTTCTACCAGGAATGGAAAAAGAATGTAGGCTGTTGGGAAAAACCTGTTGGGAACTGGTCCAGGTGTGACGTGCTGCCTCACCTTACCTGCACAGGACTCCCCAAACAGCATATTTCCAATTAAGGAGGAATGAAAAGACAAAAGGACCCAGAGAAGGAAAAGGAAAGGGGATCTGGGGATAGAGAGTAAAGAGAAAGGGAAGGGGGAGTAGGGAGGAAAGTGGGGGGGGGGAAGTCTGGAAGAAAGAAGGAGTAAAGCAAACAATCCATCAGTCAGCCAACAAACAATTATTTAGTGTGTGCCAGGCACTGAGATGGGCACCAGTGACATAAAGGCAAAAATAAAGTGTCTGCCTTCAAGGAGCTTACATCATCTCATGGGGAAGGGGGAAATATGTATTTACACAAATAAATACCAAATGCTGACAAAATGAGGTCATGGGGAGGAGCCCTAAGATAAAGTAAAGATGGCAGCAACAGGGTTGAGGATCCTCTTACTCTAATGCTTTGTTTTGTATCCAGCAAATTCAGAAGTGGAAAACGACTATTTCCTCTTTTACAAAGATATTTCCTTAAAATGTCAGGGTGTGCTTCTTTGGGGACAGAGGAGAGGTAAGGGAGCTCATAGGCCAATCTCCCTTGTTTCAGCATTTTGTCTAAATCCCAGCCTTTATTTATCAGCTCTCAACTGTCATGAGCTTGCCAGGAAGAGGCCAACATTTTTGCAGGCTGAAGGATTTTTTGAAAGCTATTTGCACGACTGCATTTCAAAGACACAGAGCTTTGGGGCCTCTGGATGGGTTCTTTCAAACCTGGAGCATATTATTATTATGCTTTTCTCTCTGGCCCCTGCTGAGGCTGGGCTGAAGCATGGGATTTTAAGCCAGTGGCTTAAAAATAAGCAGGAAATAACAGCCCTGCTTCAAAACGTGGTCTTTTGTAGCCCAGCTTGGTATCCTTTTCATTTCAGAGACTTTTGCTGCAGCCCTGGCGTAGTTGGAAAATTACACTGGAGAAGAGGAGGAATGGATCGATCATGTCTGGCCAATGGTGATGGCACTGGATTTTACTCAGGGCATAGCTTTGCCATCCAGGTTTGATAGAGAGCCTCTAGGCAAGGGCGACAAAGACCATTATTGATTCTTTGGATTTCTGAAGCATCCTCCAGTCTTCCTACTCTACCCATCTCTTTATCCACTCATCAATTACCGGGTCTCATTGAGTCTACCCACCTCTATCCCATAATCTATCTCATACCACCCTCTTCTCTCCATTCCTCCTTGTCTCCAATTCCTCCTCCACACGGTTGCCAGAGGGATATTTCTAAAGCATTCCTCTGCTCAAGAAGCTTCAATCAATCAATCAATCAACATTTATTAGGCACCTACTATATGCCAGGAACTGTGCTAAACCTCAGAGACTTGCCGGGATCCTGGGTCCTCAATTCTGCCTTAAGGGAGAGGAATTTCTTTAAACCAGGCATGCCTTATAGATATATAAACTTATATTTAAATGTATATGAAAATATATGATGGTATGTAAATATATTTTAATATAGCATATATATATATTATCTATAGAAGAGAGACAGAGATGCTATATAACTATATAGTAGGTCAAATGCTATTCTTGGAGCAGGAAGACCTGGGTTCGAATCCCATATCATACTTTCTAGCTGTAGACTTCAGGAAAGTCTCTTAACCCCACTAACCCTCAATTTCCTCATTTGAAAAATGGGAATAAAAATAGCACCTACCTTGCAGAACTCTTGGGAGGTTCAAATGAGATCATATATATGCACTTTGCAAACTTTAAAACTCTATGTAAACACTAGCTACAATAATGATGATGACAATGAATAAAACAGACAATGATGGAATAATGGGAAAGTCACTGCCATCTCTCTTTCCCTTCCTCCACCAGGTCTGCTAGCCTCAGGCTCCATTCGTTGCCCAGGAGAATCTCCTTCCCTAGGTTGGGTTCTGGCTTGTGGAGACTAAGTAACTAGGTGTTAATAAAATCTATTTTGTTCACCTAGAGACCCCAGCTGGGGAAAGTCCCCAGGGCTTAGAAAGAGATTTTTCTCTGCCTCTCTTGTCACCTGATTGAGGTATTTAATCCCCCAGGGACACACACAAACAAGACAGAAGAGATAAGAAGTCCCCTATCCTAAACCCACAATGAATAGAACTAAAAAGATGAATTAAGGAGTTCTTAGCCTAGGGTCCATGGTCAGACTTCTGGATACTTGGATCTTTACTTTTACTAGTTTCTAATTTAAAGTTACTATTTCCTTCAATTATTTAAAATCATTATCCTGAGAAAGAGTCCCTGGATTGCCCAAAGGGGTTCCTGACACAAAACAAAAAGGCTACCAAGCTGGCCTTAAGTCCTGATTCTTTTATTTGAGAGGAAATCAAATCAATTAAATATGTAAAGGTGTGAATGATTCCTATTCACCTCCACTGAATTAATCCATTAATCAAAAGCCTTTTACTAGGTGGGAACAAACTAGTTAATCAAGGAAGGAACAAAGTGCCTCTAGCTATTCTGTGGAACTAGATGTTGACATTTTATTTGTGCTGGTTGAAAGAATTAGGCTCCCCTCCGGCCCTAGATAAGAAGAAAAGGAGATTCCAGCAGAAGGATTCCAGAAAGTTGTTAGAAGGCAGACCTTTTGTACCTGTACTATGGGGCAGCAAGTGAGGTGGGATCAGAGCCCTGAAGGTCTGTGCCTCAACTAACTTAGAGAAAAGAGCATCTTTTCAATGCTTGTTGACTGACTTTTAATATAAATGGTGATATTTATAGCAGCATTTTTTGTGGTGGCAAAAAACTGGAAAAGGAGGGTATGTCCTTCAATTGGGGGATGGCTGAACAAATTGTGGTATATGCTGGTGATGGAATACTATTGTGCTCAAAGGAATAATAAACTGGAGGAATTCCATGTGAACTGGAAAGACCTCCAGGAACTGATGCAGAGCTAAAGGAGCAGAGCCAGAAGAACATTGTACACAGAGACTGATATACTATGGTAAAATCGAATGTAATGGACTTCTGTACCAGTAGCAATGCAATGACCCAGGACAATTCTGAGGGATTTATGGAAAAGAACACTGCCCACATTCAGAGGAAGAACTGCAGAAGTGGAAACACAGTAGAAAAGCAGCTGCCTGAACACATGGGATGAGGCGGACATGATTGGGGATTTTGATTCGAAACTACCACACCAATGCAATGATCAATAATTTGGAAATAGGTCTTGATCAATGATACATGTTAAAACCAGTGGAAATGCGCATCGGCAAGGGTGGGGGGAGGGCAAGGGGTGAAGGGGAAAGTAGGAGCATGAATCATGTAACCATGTTAACTTTTCTAAAAAATGAATATTAATAAATATTTTAAAAGAAGAAAAATAAGAAAAATAAAAATAAATAAAATAAAATAAATGGTGAGTGCAAAGCCAAATAAACTTTTAAAGGAAAAAGATAAAAAAAAAAAAGATTGGTAAAGCAGATAGCTTTCTCTCTCCTTAGGGCAGCAGACCCCTTTTCTCTGTCATGGATCCCTTTAACAATTTCCTGAATGAAGCCTATGGACTTCTCAGGCTAAGGTTTTGAAATGAGCAAAGGAATGGCTAACTTTCCATTAGAAGTTAGTGAAAATAAAGATATAGATACAGATATAGATACAGATATAGATGTAGATGTAGATATAGATATAGATATAGATATAGATAGATATAGATTTTTTTCCCCTCATCTAACTTCCCTGATCCCTTAGTTTGTGTAACCCCTGCCTTAGAAAAAGAATGAACCCGTGATGACAAAGGAGATGCTGAGAGTAGAGATTAGCCTGGCTCCATTTCTAGAGTCCCAAGTACACAGCAGCCTTCCCCCCCC